>NC_133666.1:241634957-241826368 GCF_037893015.1 Macrotis lagotis
TTTTTTAAAAGGAATGCAGTTTTAATAGTACATTTTGGGATAACAAAAAGCTGGAAAATTGATGTTCATTGCCTTGTTGTTTAGCCATATCTGACTCTTTGTAATCCCATGGACCAACTGTCCACAGACTTTTCTTGGTCAAGATACTGAAGCAATTTGTCATTTCCTTCTCCAGTTTTAGGCAGTGACTTGCCAATTTTAGTGACTTGTTCAGGGTCACACAATTAGTAAATGTCTGAGACCAGATGTGAATTCTGATCTTTTTGATTCACTGCACCACCTAAGCTATTCACTGTCAGGAGACTGACTAAATAAATGGAATGTAGTAGAATATTACTGTCATGTAAGGTATGATTATGAAAAATTCCAAGAGGCATGGAAGTAACATTTTAAAAAGAAATAGTTTATTATTTTCAAATACCTACAGTAACTGAAAATATGTTTCCAAGACCTCTGACCACCAGGTGTCTGATATCCTCTGACTACTTAAGTCACCTGAGAAGGAAAGGTTCAGAAGGTATTGTCAGGGATACAGGTCGTTGACTTTGTGACAGCAATTTGTCATCATAAAGCACTGTCTGTCAGAAAGGAAAATTATGAATGTTGGAGGTGAGAAAACTGGGATACTAATTCAATACTGGTGGAGTTGTGTATTTTGGGGAGCAATTTGGAACTCTTCCCAAAGTGTTATAAAAACTGCATAACCTTTGAAAAAAAGATCTACATCAACAAAAACTATAGCAGCTCTTTTTGTAAGGGCAAGGAATTAGAAATTGAGGGAATGCCCATCAATTGGGGAATGGCTGAACAAACTATGGTATATGAATGTGATAGAATACTATGGTTCTATAAAAAAAATTATTCTCTGAAAGACTTCAAAAAAGCCTGGAAAGACTTGCATAAACTGATGCTGAGTGAAATGAACAGAACCAAGAAAGCATTGTACACATTAACAGCAACACTGTATGATGTTTAGCTATGATAGACTTAACTCCTCTCAGCAGTTCAATGATCAAAGACAATTCTAAAAAGACTTAGTATGGAAAATGACATCCATATCCAGAGAAAAACAATGAAGTCTAAATGCAGACCAAAGCATACTATTTTTACTTTCTAAAGTTTGAGTTTTTTTCTTGTGTTTTTTCCCCTTTTGTTCTGATTCGTCTTTCACATTAATTCTTCTTTCAACTTATATGGAAATATGTTAAATATTGGTATAACCGATATCAGATTACCCCTTGTCATGGGGAGTGGGTAGGGAAGGGAGAAAAACATAGATCTCAAAATCTTACAAGAAATGCATTTTGATCAACCTTGATGGACTTACTCCATCAGTGCAACAATCAGGGACAATTTTAGGGGATCCATGATGGAGAATACCATCTGCATCCAGAGAAGGAACTGCAGATTATTATCTTCAATTTTTAAAAAGTTGTCTTATGTATTACAAAATTTTGTTATCTCTAATGTTCTCTTTCTTCCTTATGAATCTGTTTCTTCTCTCAACACATTCAATTTTGATCTATGTATATCATGGAAACAAATGTAAAGACTATATCAGATTGTCTTCTGTTGGGGGGGAGGGGGAAGGGAAAAATAGAAAATTTAAGACCTTACAAAAAATGATTGATAGAAACTACCATGTATGTAATTGGAAAACAAAATATTTATATACATATATATATATATATTTTAAAATGAATGTTGAAAACTATCTTAATATATAATTAGAAAAAAAATTTTAAAGAAAAAGCAAGTATTATCTGTGACCAATATTTTAGGTAACTCTCTGTAAACCAACTGAGCCACAGGTGGTTTCCCCAAGAACACAACCACAAGAACAAATACAAAAATACACAAGCATAAGTTGTTTAGGAATAATAGACTGGTATAACTACAAAATGACTCCAAAAAAAAATCACATCTAATTCACTTTCTCTCAACAGTAGGATGAAGCAGTCTTTTAAAACATTAGTTCAAATATTATGCTTCAGCCTACTTTATCTGCTGCCCACAAGCAGACTCTGAGTGGAAGGGTAAAGCAGTACCCAGGACTGTTGGTAATATCTTCTGCTTTATCTCTCCCACAGCTCAGTTATAGAAGTTTCCTTACTGTAGGAGTACAAAGGAGTCAAGCAAAATGTTAGGGAACTTGGTTTGAAACATAGGTAAGAATCCTTCATAATTAATCTATTAATTGTATGTAAATAGTTCTTCTAAAGAGATTGTTCTTTTAAATATTTTTTACCTTTCTCTTTAATCTCTTATACTTTTATTTTTACTATACTAATATTTTGTTAATCCAAGATAAACTTTAGATCAGATCCCATTTTAATTTTCGCGAATAATGAATTAGTGAAACCTAAACTAAATCCAAATGATTACCAACAATCCTTCTGAATTTATATTTTATTGTACAACCCCCCCCCACACACACACACACACATGTACAGTAACAGTTCTAAACCTCTTTTCTCTATCCTCAAATCCAATTGCAAACTCACTCCTACATTTGTGGCTGAAGATGTGGCCTCCATCTGAGTACATATAGGGCCTCTGACAAGAATTCTTTCAATCCCCACTGCTGAAGTTTCTGAATATCATTACCAATTTCTCTTTCCAACTATTTTTTTAAGGCTTTTTTGCAAGGCAATGAGGTTAAGTGGCTTGCCCAAGGTCACACAGCTAGGTAATTATTAAGTGTCTGAGGCTGGATTTGAACTCAGGTACTCCTGACTCCAGGGCCAGTGCTCTATCCACTTCGCCACCTAGCTGCCCCCCAACTATTTCAAAAGGGAAAATATTCCTAGGTTCTTTTTGCTTAGGCTAGTCCCTCTCACTGTGTCTTTGGTTCTATTTTCTCCTCCTTCCCACTTCATGTCTTTAGTTTTACTCTCTACTCTAGATTCCAATTTTCCTACAAACTCAGTCTGCTTCTGCCTCCTTAGTCCTAAAAGTCATCTTCTATCAACTTTTGTGTACTATTTAACTGTTAGTCCATCCCTTCCTTCCCTTCAGCACATTTAAGATCCCTGTAGCTGATCTGATTGTACCTTTCTCTTTAAACAGTAAATCAATCATTAAACATTTATTGTCAACTATGTGCTAAGTACTATAGATACAAAAAGAGAGTCTCTGACCTAAAGAAACTTACAATCTATTGAGACAGCATGCAAACAAAGCAAGCTATGTACAGGATAAATAGGAAATAATTAATAGAGGGAAGATATTGGAATTAAGAGAGGTTGGAGGAGGCTTCCTGTAGAATGTGGAATCTTAGAACTTAGAGGTAGGGCCGCTAGGTGTGCAGTAGCTCCCAGTTCAAATCCAACTCAGCTGCTTAGCACATAGTAGCTGTATGACCTTGGACAAGTCACTTAACCCCTTTGCCTTGCAAAAACCAAGGGGGGGGAGAGCTTAAAGGAAAGCAGAGAGATTTGGAGTCGGAACAGAGGTGGGAAGAATGTTGCAAGGATGAGGGTCAGCCATAGAGAATCCCTGGAGACCAGGGAGAGCATCTTGTTTTGTGAGATAGCCAAGAGGCCACTGTGCCTAGATCAAAGAGTAGGTGTAAGGAGTAAAGTATGAGAAAACTGGGAAGGTAGGAGGGTGGCTAGGTGAGGAAGGGCTAGATTATAAATGCCAAATGTTTTTGATTCTGGTGGCACTAGGGAACTACTGAGTTTATGAGTAGAGGGAGGGAGGAGTGACATGATTGGACCTGTAGTTTGAAATCACATTAATAGCTAAATAAAGGATGAACTGGAGTGAAAAGAGACTTAAGGCCAATAGACCCATCACTGGTTTACAATAATCCAGATTTGAGGTAATGAGGGTTTGCCCTAGAGAGGTAGTAGCCCATAATAAGAGAAATGTTGCAAAAGTCAAATCAACAAGCCAAGGCAACTGATTTTATTTTTTACTTTATTTTATTTTTAGGTTTTTTGCAAGGCAAATGGGATTAAATAGCTTGCCCAAGGCCACACAGCTAGGTAATTATTAAGAGTCTGAGGTCGGATTTGAACTCCTGACTCTAGGGTCAGTGGTCTATCCCCTGGACCACCTAGCTGCCCCTAAGGCAACTGATTTTTATCTTTCATCTTTATTCTTTTTCCTCTGGGTGTTTTGTTTTAGACTTGGAGTCTTCCCTTATGTGTTCTAAAATGGATCAAAATGAAGAGTTCTATAGGAGCCAAGCTTAGGAGAAGAGATAGGAGCTTTGTACCAGCAAAATAGGAAAATGCCTAAGGACAGATGACAAGTCAATGCATTCCTCTGAGGAGTTAAGGTAGAGATTGTTGGTTGAGATGGGCGAGGGTGAAGCATGGCCAAACCTCAGCTATAACAAAATGGTGAACAGGAGGCAGGAGCATTTACTCCCACTGGAGGAGCAGCTTGAGTCAGAGTCTGAAGGGAAACCAAGCTCTGTTCCATTCTTCAGTTCCTGAGTCCAGGAACCTTGTGTTAGTGCAAGAGGACAAAACAGAAAAGCATCCCAATAAAAGAAAAAAAATAGTCATCACAAAATAATTGCTCTCTAAAGTCGTGATTTTAAAAAATTGTCTTAGATATATCAATTTACACAAGATCCAAAAGAATTTGACTGTAATGAGATATTTAAATGCTTTCAAGTCAATGTGATGGATGTAGTTTAATGAACCCAGAATAAAAATTCAGAGAATCTGGAAGTAGCCTGGTTCTAACACCTAATATGGTAGATGGGTGGTTACAACAGATAGTGTTGGACCTGGAATTAGAAGATTCATCTTTCCCTAGTCTTCAAATCTGACCTGAAACATTTACTAGTTGTGTGACCCCAGGCAACTCATTTAACCCTGTTTGCCTCAATTTCCTCTTCTGTAAAATGAGCTAGAAAAGGAAATGGCAAACCACTTCAGTATCTTTATCAAGTAAACCTCAGAGAGTCAGGCATAATTAAAAAACTTATGTAAAAACCACTTACTATCTCTGTGAATGGACAAGACCTATAAAAAATATCTATCAGGCATAATAGTCTACATAGACCCTCAGTATGATCTGACCTAGAATGCAAGTGAAGACTTCAAAAGGACTGCCTGAGTGCATCTCTAACTCCCCCATCCCAGAAATTCCTTGTCTAGAAAGCTATGCTCTCCCATGTTACTTAAACTTTCCCTGGGGTTAGAGGGGGAAACATGGGGTAAGTGTGTGTTAGTAAATGTTTGACAACTGACTCTACAAAAGCTTGACACAATTTTAAGTTTAATCTACATCTCTAATATTTTCTCTATCTCTTTCTCAGTTAACAAAATTAATAATTAACAAAAATTCAGCCCTGATTTCTGCGGAATAAATGCTCACACTGAAAATTTAACAACCAGCATTCCCAAACTAGAAGCCGGTCCACAGGGGAATGCCTGGAAGTGTCTGGTGTCTCCTTCCCAGAAGTTGCTTGTCTTGAGTAATGTGACAAGGGGTTGGGTCTATACTCAAAAGGAAAGTCAAATTTTAGCAACATGGCTGAGGAAGCATAGGACTGAAATCTAGGAAAACTAGATTCTACTGTCTACTCTGAAACTAACTCTGGTGGCCTCAGTTTCTTCTTCTATAAAAGATTGAGTAAGGAGATGCCTAAGGTTACATCAAGTCTTGTGAGATTTGAGATTTTGCCTCTATCTCAGTACAGCCTCAATGTTAGTGACAGTTGAACAAATCTTTCTGTGTGACCTTGGGCAAGCAAGCTCCTTCCAGGGACCCCCATGCACCATTCAAGGGTGATGACTAATATCCCTTCCAGTTCTAAAATGATACTTTAAGTAGGTAACTTCAAAGCACTTCTTCAAAAAGGCAAAGCAAGAACTGTTTCTTTGTAACTTAGCACAGTGCCTGACTTAATAATTCATTATTACTTGAATGAGTCTATCAGAGTATTATATTTCTCTTTCCTTCATTTGCAATGAATTGAATAAAGCAAACATTAGGCAGCTATTTTATTAACAAGAATAGTGAATGTTTGGATTTGGAATCATGAAGATAAAACGTTCAAACCTCACCTGAGATACTTGTATCAACTGTGTGACCTTGGGTAAGTCAATTGACCTCACTGTATTTCAGTTTCCTCATTTTGAAAATGAAGGTTTTGGAGTGCATCACCTATAGTTCCTTTCATTCTATGTGTTCCTATATTTGCACAAAGAAAGTCCTGAGACTTTATAGTGTGCTCAAAACAATTTTAATTGCATAAGAAGTCATAAAATTTAGTTAAGATTTATTTTTATGGAACTTAAAGTATAGTAGAGGCAACTAGCAGAATATAGAAATATTCTAATTCAAAATAATATGTCATAAATATTTAAGAGAAGAGTAAACAGACATTGTGAGATTTAAGGATATTATTGACAGAGAAGGATCAAGGCAGGCTCCCTGGAGAGAAAATGACATTTAGTTGGATTGAGGTGAAAGAGAGAGAGAAGAGAAGAGAAGAGAAGAGAAGAGAAGAGAAGAGAAGAGAAGAGAAGAGAAGAGAAGAGAAGAGAAGAGAAGAGAAGAGAAGAGAGAGAGAGAGAGAGAGAGAGAGAGAGAGTGTGTGTGTTTGTGTGTGTGGTGGAGGAGGGGGAGAGAGCAAAGTGAGGTACCAAGTGTATGGATGATCAAGAAAAATGCAGATTTTGCACAGGAAATTAAGTAGTACAATTTAGCTGGAATGGTGACTTTTTACAAGAGAATATATCTGAGAAAAGGCCAGAAAGGTAGATGGGGACACATTTTGAAGGGCATTGAATGTCAAACTTAAGAGTTTGAAATGTATTTCTTAGGTAATAGATCACCGTAAGGTTTTAGGAAATGGAGTTACTTGACCATATTTATGTGTAAGAGAGAAGAAAAATCTGGTAGAAGTAAATTGAATGAAATTGGAGAGAGTAGAGGTTAGGTCACAAAGATATTTCATTGGTAGTGTGGAAGAAAACCTATACTCTGTTGTTTTGGTAAAATATGTTAGAAACATGTTATATAGATGAATTTCTACTTGGAGAAAAAATTAGTTATTCAGAATACCTTTTGATTCAATCAGCATTCAATATCCAACATCCTCTCATAGTAATCCTAAAACAAAAGATGAAATTTTACTGCAAAGTAAAATAAAGATAAATTGTTGAAATTTAGTTTTTTCCACTTACTAAATAGAACTTAGAAATGTGGATACACCCCTGAAGAAACTACCTGCCAGAATGCAACTGCTTCCCCTAAGGGTCCCCTTTCATTCTAGTTAATGTTAAACAAGAGAACTCCTCTTTTGATTGTATTAACAAAAAAAAAAAAAGTCCCACTTTGAGTTTGGTCTCCAAAACTCACTCTAAAAATCTAATGCCAGGAAATTTAAATTCCTCCCTGAAATGGACTGTCTTCTATTCAAGAGCAATTCATTAGACTTTCAATTCAAGTAAAATGAGACTTAGATCTGACTTGAGTGAAGGGGTACTCTGAGTCAGAAAACCTTGATTCAAATCTTGCCTCTGACATACCTATGACCCAGGGTAAATTACTTAATCTCTCTAAAGTTTCCCAGGGTCTGGAAAATGAGAAAAATTTAAAGGTCTCTAAAGTCTTCCTAGATTTAGGTCAATCTATATGATCTTATTTCCCAGTATGATTAAAATTGTTTTAAACTTGACCAAGAGCACATGCTGATGAAGAGTCTGTGCTCATCACCTGATTCTAGACCCAAGCTTGCAATTAGTTAAAACTGTCTGAGCCATATTTATGCTATCTTTTTTAAGAAAACATTTGATTGGTCAGGGAAGGTCATCACAATCTCTAAATGAAATTCAGGAAGAGTGATTATGACACATGGTATGCAACCTCCAATCAGAGGGAGGGTACATCATGTTGACATGTGGCAACCCTATAAATAGAGCAGATCATACTTCTAGACTTTTGTATTTTTTTTTTGATACCAGTAAGGGACATGAAACTGGCATTAGCTCAGTATTGAAAAACATCTACAATGGCTAAAGTAGTGAGAGCCTTTGAAAGTGAAAAATCTTCTAGTACAATAATATACCAAGAGAAAAAGAAAAAACCATCCCGGAAACGCTCTTATCACAGAAACTATATCCTCTACACACACAGAGTGATGAAAGAGGTATTCCCTGATCAAACCATGTCATACAAAACTGCTGAAATCATGAACTGCATAATCAATTATATCCTTGAACGAATTGCTGAAGAGACCTGCAGCCTCCTGTGTTACAAAAGACATTTAACCCTTAGCCACCAGGACATCCAGATGGCAGTGTACAGGCTCCTGCCCAATGAGCTGGCCAAGCATGCTGTGGCTTTTGGTACAAGGGCTGTTACAAGTTACAATGACTCCAAGTCTCCTTGCAACCTGTGACAAACGGCATTCAGGTGAAGTAGATAAGTCTTTTTATTCATATGTATTTCTTTAGAGCTTTCAATCCCTTAAATGTTCCATATTCTTTATTTGGCATTCTGAGTGGCAGATAGCCTGAAGTGTGTATGTTTATGTAGTTCTTGTCCTTTGTTATTTTGTTTTTTAGGCTTTTGCAAGGCAAATGAGGTTAAGTGACTTGCCAGAGGCCACACAGCTAGGTAATAAGTGTTTGAGATTGGATTTGAACCCAGGTACTCCTGACTCCAGGGCCAGTGCTTTATCCACTGTGCCACCTAGCCACCCCTTGTCCTTTGTTATTGAAGAAGACCAAAGTGACATCACGATGTTAGAGATGAGTTACAGTATGTTCAACTGTGGCTGATCAGACCAACACAAGCCCGGAATGCTCTACCACAGGTCGGGCACAAATAGTCCTTGTGAACACCTGGAGTGAGTACTTGAAACTTTCCTTTGAGCAGTTCCAACTCTACCTTCCTCATAGAGCACAGCACCCTCATTGATGAGGGCACACCATGCTGGGTGGTCTTGTGCCAGTGTCTCCCATGCTGTACTATCAATTCTTAAGTTCTTGAGACTTTCAGGGTTTCCCTGTATTGTTGCTTCTGACTGTGTGAGCTCTTGCCATATGTATAAAATAGTCTTCAAACAATGTGACCAGTTCATCAGTTGAGTTCTATATGGAAAAATTTGAATGCTTGGCTTCAGAATTTTCCTAAGACAATTTAAATGGAAGCAACTGAGTTTCCTGGCATGCCATTGTCAAACTGTCCAGTTTCACGGGCCTTTAATCCTTAGCCACCATACAGCATACAGCAATGGCTCTATAGACCTTCCATTTGGTAGTCAGTCTATACCTCTTCTCTCCCACACTTTATTTTGGAGCCTCCCACATACTGAGCTAGCTCTGGCAATGCATGTGTCAACCTCATTATCATTGTGTACCTCCCTGGAAAGTACACTGCCAAGGTAAGTGGAAGGTAAGTACACAAAACTTCTCCATTTGCTGTAATTCATGTTTCCATATAAGGGTGGCATGGTGCTGGCTGATGAAGCACCTGAGTTTTCTTGGCATTGTTAGGCCAAAGTTAGCACAAGCAGCAGAGAATCCATACTCTGTTGCATCTCAGCTTCAGAGGCTGCATTGAGTACACAATCTTCTACAAACAGAAAATAATGCACCAACACACCCTCCACTTTGGTCTTGGCTTGTAGCCTTTTCAAATTGAAGAATTTACAGGCAGTGCAGACCTTGATGCTATATTCATCCTCAGTAAAGGCATTTGATAACATGGTTGAAAATATGTTAAAAAAGCATGGGAGCAAAGAACACAGCCTTGTTTCACTCCACTAGTCACTAGGAAATCGCAAGAGCATCATTCATTATTCAGAACACCAGACAAGCATGCCTTCATGAAATTTATGGACAAACATATGGTTTATATAGAACTACATAATTTTTGTTCCATCTTAATCCTTTTTGTAGAAATATCTTTTGCTAGATAGTCAAGCCAAATTAGTTATTATACAAAAATAAATACCCCCAAAAAATAAAAACTACTTTTCTAATTTTTAATATACATTATTATGAAAACAATCTTTAATTCAGTGAATCTTTTTTATTCTCAAGAATATATCATTTCATTAATTCTACAGTATAACAGCATATATATATACATATATATATATATATATATATATTGGATCAATAAAGGAAGCTATATACTATTTTTAGAGAAATTGTTGAATATTACCTATAGATAAATTCTATTCAGTACACCAGATGCTAAAAATAGATATATACTAAATTGTACTAAATCAAAATTTTATACTAAGAGAAATTATTTTAGGAGGTGATATTTAGGAGGGGCTATTTTAGGAGGGGGGTGTGTATGTCTTAAATAAATTATATAGTTTTTCCCATTTAGAAGTATAATATTACATGTTCATATATGTACATATGCAGATAGAATCTAGAATTTTCCAAACTTTTTGTAATTAACGCCTTGATTTTTATCTTAAATTTTCAGAATTGTTAATTCAAACAATAACAAAAACAGTACATCATGAGTCCTAGACTATAATCAGTAGTAACTATGTTGATTTTTCAAGGGTGTTGATTAATCAGTGATCAGGACTAGAGGATGTCAAAAACATGTAATTTTCTGTCATTTGATTTTAAGAAAAAGTTACCTCATAAGTCTCAAAGTGTGCTACATACAACTAAAATATCATTTCAAATAATCATAAAAATTAGTTTTTTAACTTAATTTTTCACTAATAAGCATTATCCTATCCTCACCATCCCTACTGAAAAAGAAAATACATATTCATTTCTTAATGATTCCAACTCCTTCTTTGGTTTTTCCAAAATATTAACTATAGATCATTTGTTGCCTCATCTTAATCTTTTTTTATAGAAATAAGTTTTTACTAGATGATCAAACCAAATTACAAATATTATACAAAAGTTAACATTAACAACTCTCCAGAAAAAATACTTCACATTAAAGAATTTGGCAATGCAAATATTTTTGAGTAAAATTGAATTGAAAATTTTCTTTTAATTTTTTAATATGTATTATTTTGAAGACAAAGTCTTTCTTTTAATATATCTTTTTATTCTAGATCAATAAAGGAAGCTTATAATCCTGTATTTAGAGAAATTGCTGAGTGGCACCTATAGAAAGATGATTTTTAAAAATTATTTTGTTGTTCAGTGCTAAAAAGTGCTAAAAGTGTATATGTGTTAAATTGTTCTAAACCTTATGTTAAGAAAAATACATTACTTTGGGAGATATATTTATACCTGACACATAAATAACACATAGAACTATGGGATCATTGTGTATTTGTCAAGCAACCCAGAAGAAAGCATGTATATTCAAACTCATGGCATAAATTTTTGTTTGACTTTAAAGGCTATTTTGTGGTTGTGACATATTTTACACATTGATTTTGTTGCTGCTGCTGTTTTTGATAGACCATACCAGAGATTTGAGCAAAACAAGCATTTATATTCAAAATACTGGTGGGAAAAGTCCAGTTTTCACTTTATGCCAATAAATAGGAGAATTTTAACATGAATTAAAAATCTGACATATTGGGAAGACAGGGAGAAAGAGAGGTAGGTAGGGTACAGTGTCTGAAAGACTTCGACAACATCAAAGGATCAGGATGCTGCTGCTGATTGTGATACATGCTTTGGTGATAGGTTCTTCTTTGAAAATATGTATCTTCTTTGGAAAAGATCAAGAAGAAATTCTAAGATTCCCATCTCCACGCCCGAAATGATGTTTCAAGCAAAGCCAAAAAGCCATCAGGAAAAAATTCTCCATCAAAGTCTGTATTTCAAAATGCTTAACAATGTTTTATTATTTGAGCAGCCTGAAACTTTAAAAATTCTCATGGAAAGAATCATAAAGGAGCATTTTGTTGTTTGTGGGTTTTTTAGTCAAGAGGGGTGTTCAAAATTCTAATATCTGATACTAGGCTCTTTATTCAAAATGCTCTTATTAGACTACAAGGGGAGCCTCAAGAAAACAGTATTCCATAAAATAAGTTTTGCTTGCCGCACCCCCTCCCCCATCATTTAAATCTTATTCCCCTGGTAGAGTGAAAAGTAAATGGATGAGGAGTCAAGAACTATAAGGTCCCTGTTCTTGTTCAAATTTTACAAGATTTGTTAGTGACTCTTGACAAGTCATTGTTCCTTCTCTGACTTCTCGGTTTGTATCGATAAAAGCACTGGACTTGGAATCAGGGAAACTCATGATCATGAATTCAAATCTACCCTCAGATAGCTGTGTGAGCTTGGGCAAATCTCTGTCAAGAAAAACCCAAAAAGTCTTAAGATAACTGAAATGACTCAACAACAAAATCTCTCTAAAATTGAGGTTTTTCTAAAATTTTCTATCCATTGTAAAGATTCAAATTAGAAAAATAATGACCATCCATAGAATCTATACCTAATAAATTTTAAATTAAAAGGTAAATTTTATAAGACATAAGGGGGGGAGCTTCTCTTGGTTTGTTAGCAGTTAGGAGTTTTCTATTTAGTTATTTTAAGAATCTATTAAAGTATTTGGAACCTAAATAGATTTAAGTTGGATCATTAATGTAAAAAAACAAACTAAAGCAATTGAAAAAAAGGAACAGGTACGCTTTTGATAAATTCTGTACAATGCTTTTAATGATACTGGAATGTAAAGATTTTTTTTTAAGAACTTTTACACCTTGGAAAAACTAAAGCTACTTAACATAAATGCCAAGAAATTGATCGAAAATATGATAAATGTAACAAACTAAAAAAAATTCTCTGACTTAAAACTTTAAAAAAAAAAAGAGGAAACAGCCATTTACTAAAGTCTAGTATGTGTCCGCAATACTAAATTTACGTAACTTGCCCAATTTTATCTTATTTGATAATTATCTCACAATTTGTGAAGTAAGGTGCAATATTATCATTCCCCATTTTATACTTTTTATATCTGAAGAATACTATAGTGGCTTCCTAGGGTTAATAGATGTAGCCAGGAGACTGGCTTTGAATTCAAGTAATTCAAGTCTTCCTGACCCAAACTCTTGAGTTTTCTCTGTCCACTGCTCCACTTAGCTCAGTCCCTCAATCCTTTTTTGTTCAGTTGTTTCAGTTGTACTCCACTCTTTATGACCCCATTTGGGGTATTCTTGGCAAAGATGCTGGAGTAGTTTGTCATTTCCTTCTCTGGATCATTTCACATATGTGGAACTGAGGCAAACACAGGGTTAAATGATTTGGCCAGGGTCACACAACTAATAAGTATCTGAAGACAAATTTGAACTCAGGAAGATGAGTCTTCCTTGACTCTAGACTCAGCACTCCTTATTTACTATTCCATCCTTACATCCTGAGTTTTCTCCTCTTGTTTGGCAACATCTAAATACCTTATCAGTCCTCTTGGGTTAATTATCTCTAGTCAGAAGACTCATATATTTATCATTATTGTATTTGCCTTTGTGTATGTGTGTGTGTGTGTGTGTGTGTGTGTGTGTTACATCCAACCCTTACTAAGTTTTTTAGACAACTCAAACTCCCAACATATACAAAAATAGAATTGTTATCCTTCTCCCCAAACCTCATTCTCTCTGGGTTTCTAACTCACAGTTCTCATTCTCCTCCTTTCACAAATCACATATCTATTAGCATTTCATGCTTTTTAGTATTCACACAATGTATGGCAAGTAGCATTTCAGGCTCTTAACTTTCCTCTGGATTTTTAAAAGTGTTAATCTCTCATTCCAATCCCTTTCCATATCAGTACTAGCAAATTAAGGAAAATAAATGTTTTTGCAAAAAGGAGTTCTGAGAGGAGAAAGGCAATTTATACACCAACATTACTTAAATATAGATTTGAAATCACATCTGAACTAAAATTTTAAAAGTCTGGAGAACTAGGAGTCAGATATAGTCCAAGCAGGATAGAAAAGAATAATCCTAAATTCTGAACAAATCTAATATGCTGCCCCAGATTCAATAAGCTTTATTTTTCTGTCTCTCTTACGGTTTCAAATTGAATGAACATTGTTTTCAAATTACTATGTAGCTCCACATCTTTTCCAGGACTCTAGAATCCTGTTGGAGATGCTTTTCTATTATTCTATTATTCAGAATTAACCATAGACTATTTCTCCCAGCTATGACATTTGCAAATGTGATAAATGTACTTTTATTTTTTAAACCACTAAATGATTTTTATTGTGAAATAGAAAAGTATCAAGGAACACAACCAGAAAATAATTATACATAATCCCAGCATTGACTCATAGTGCATAAATGTATTCTGGGAAAAAATAAGGGAAGGTCCTTGGGTTCTTCTCAGTCTCTGCTGTGTGTTTTTTTAAATGTTTAATATAATATTTCCTTAATTATTTTAATTGTTTTTTTCTCAACTTTTTTAAATGTCAAAAGCATTCCCATAGAACACAGAAAAGCATAAAAATAGAAATCTGCATGAAACCATGAATTTCCACTTCACATTGCTTGCCTTTAAAAAAATTTTTTATTCTACTTTTAAAACTGTCTTGTCTGCTTCTTTGTGATTTCTGTACATTTATAAGATATTAACAGGCTTTTGTTGTTTTAAAATATCATCTTGCCCATTAAATAAAAGAATAAAGTTAATAATAAAAAGGCTATCTTTAGTCAAGTAATTTGGAAGGAAATTACTTTTGGAGTAAGGAGAAAGTCACAAAATCTCCTATCCTCTACTTCAACCCTTCAAACAATTGTTTGAATTTCTCTGAGACAGTCATTGGAGTCCAAGTCTCATTAATAACCAATAGGGGGGCGGCTAGGTGGCGTAGGGGATAAAGCACCGGCCTTGGAGTCAGGAGTACCTGGGTTCAAATCTGATCTCAGACACTTAATAATTATCTAGCTGTGTGGCCTTGGGCAAGCCACTTAACTCCATTCGCCTTGCAAAATCCTAAAAAAATAAATAAATAAAATAAAATAACCAATAGGGAAAATACTGCAGCAAAGGTCCTAAAGAAGCAGTGGCTAATGACAACTGATCTGTGTCATCGGAGGGTTGATAAGACACACAAAGAATAAACTAGATCCTGGAAAAGGAAGCTTCATAACTAAACAAGGGAACTGACTAAGCCCAAAAGAGCACACAAGAGAACTTCATGAGGGACTCTGGGAAAGAAAAGGATGCCTACGATGCCCCAGCATGTATTATGAGCACTTAATAGTTTTATTAACTGATTTTATATCATATGTTGATATTCTGATATCAAATGTTAGAACTCTGGACTTGGAGAAACTGTCCAAGGATCTTTCCTAAAACTTACCAAAACCTATACTGAGGGGGCAGACCTTCCTTCTATGAATCTCAGGATGAGGAATATTTGCTTCAGGTAATTAAAAAAATATTCTTACTCAGGTTCTGGATCCCATTTTCCATTTATGCATTCTGTACTTTTGATCATCTGAATTATATCTGTAATTAATGACTATTGTCGAGTCTTCATGGCTTTTGACTTGTAAGTCTTCAAAAATTTCTGATGAAATCAGAATCCAAGGTCAATATATTTCTTAAAAAAAGAGACAAAATTTTAAAATTTAATGCCTACCGTGTCATTTAAATAGAGCAGTCAAACACACAGCCCAACCTCCAGTAATGACCAAGCCAGAATTAAAACATAATTAGGAAATATTTAAGAAAATGAAGAAAAATGCAATAAAACATGGATAACATTATTTAAATGCAGCATGCAGGGGATTATGTTCACATTGGAACCTTCCTTTTTTCCACTATAATTTAAATCCTTTTCAATGTTCAATCTTCATTCAATGAACATTTATCAGATGTCTACTTCAAACTGCAAGGATAGAGGGGAAGCTTCATGGCAAATTTAGCTGAGTTTTGAAGAATGAATAAAATTATAAGCATCCTGGGAAGAAGAAAAAGTGTGAGCCAGGTTAGTAATTAACCATACAATTAAGCCAATATCTTAGCTTGGAAAGCTTTATAACTGAATGCATATGCTGATCATACATCTTATATTGCATAACATGAACTTTTAATAATACAGTATAACCCAAACCTAATGGTTAATATCTGTCAAATACTGAAATTTCCAATAGATTGCATAGAGAGAAATAAATATTCCTTTGGGATAAATAGAAGGCAATGATCATAAGTACCCTGCTAACTTCTGAGTACTTTTGAATAAAATAAATTTACAGCCTATTTTGTGAGGGTCGTTAAATAATAGATGCATTGATCTGATCTTCTTTTATCCAGAATGATTGATTTCTCAATGACTTCAAAATATTTAATATCAATATTGACCCAAAAAATAGTTATATTTCTCTTAACTGAGCAGAGAAGTTGGAAAATTTAATTCATAAAGTGTATACTAATTTCCAAAAAAAGTCAACAAGATCAACTTTTAGAAAGTGAGCCTTGGCATGAATCCCTTTGATACATCTCTCTCTATAATGACTCAAATAGTTGGAATTATAAATCATATTGATTGTGGGGGGAAATAAATGGTAGCCTATCAGGGACCCCTAAAGTAGAGTAGATTCCAATCAACTTCTCCCCACCCACCACCAAACAAAACACAGCTCTTTTAAAATGCCAGAAGAAATAATTATTTAAAAAACAAGACCAACAGTTACGATCTGCCACCTGCACTCCAGGACTTCACCTTAATATCTGCCAGAATTTTGTGGAAATTTTGGGCAGATATAACCCAGGGGGTAAGTTTGGAAAGTAAGGAAATAGCCAAAAACTCTTGTCAGGGCCAGTTTGTTCAAGCAGCACTCTCTAGGTTACATGGACAACCCATAGTGTAAACTACAGCAGGAAAAAGACCAGAGCAGTACTTGGGAGAAACAAAGTATCTGGGATACCATAGGAAGTCTGCTATGAAAAGATCCGTCTGTTTGAGCCATTAGAATCACAGCAAGTTACTAAGTCAACCAGGTTTGGCTTCCTTGGGCAATTTAGGAAGGTGGTGGAACTGCTTGGGTCTGTACCCTGAAGAGATCATGGAAAAGGGTAAAAACATCACTTACACAAAAATATTCATAGCAGCTCTCTTTGCAGTGGCAAAAAATTGGAAATCGAGTGAATGTCCATCAAATGGGGAATGGCTGAACAAATTGTGCTGTATGTATATTATGGAACACTATTGTTCTATTAGAAACCAAGAGGAATGAATTCAGAGAAGTCTGGAAAGACTTGCATGAATTGATGTTGGGCAAGATGAATAGAAGCAAAATATTGTAGATCCAAACAGTAATCATGAGGGTGATGATCAACCTTAACAGACTTACTCATTCCATCAATGAAATAATCAGGACGAATTTTAGAGTACCCGTGACAGAGAATGCCAGCTGTATCCAGAGAAAGAATTGTAGAGTTTAAACAAAGATTAAAGTTTTATACCTTCCATTTTTTAAAAAATATATCTTATATACTACATAATTTTGCTATTTCTAATTTTTATTTTCTCCTCAACACATTCAATTTTGATCAATGTATAAGCACAGACACAATGTAAAGGTTATCAGACTGCCTTCTGTGGGGAAGTGGGGGGAGGGAAGGGGGTGGGGGGAGAGAAGGGAGGGAAACTTTACCAAAAAATGATAGGTAGAAGCTACTATTGTATACAACTGGGAAACAAATACAATTTTTTTTAAAAGGAAGGTGGTAGAAAAGGGAAACAGTCAAAATTTTAAGTCCCAGGTACCAGGAGTCTGAGCTCAGGAGTTCCTCCTGAAGGTGACTACACTCTCCTGGGTCAAACAAGGCTTGTCCACACCTTCAATGACAATAAGAAACAGAAAAGACTAGAGTCTTACCCAAGCAAGCTAAAAGTCCTTATCCAGAAGGAAGATACAAACACAACGAGGAAATACTAAGAATTAGGAGAAACCCAAGAGCTAAAATCAGAATATAGTAAATCCCACAGTAAGTCCAAACAGAGACTCAGAGAAAAGAATATTCTAGTCACAAGGACTAAAACATATACTTGGAAGAAATTGAAGAAAGCCATAATGAAATACAATGTTAAATGAAATGTCAACTAGGAAGAAAAAACGTCAAGGAGAGTCAATAGTTCAGAAAAGATATAAACTTAAAATGAGCAGAATTCTGCAAGAGAACTATATAAAACAAAGTTAAAAAAACTTTGAAAGCTATAAACTATGATCAAATAATGACTAAATTTATGATTTCAAAGGACTGATGAGGAAAAATATGCTATTCATTATAAAGATGAATTGAGATATATGTTTATATATACACATATATATGAATGCTTATGTAAATATACATGTTTTCTATATTCTAGGCGAATTTGTTTGATTCAGCTAAACATTTGTTGCAAGAAAATTGTTTTTTTCCCTTCAGTGAAGTCTAGGGAATAGGAGGGAGAGAATATATTTCTGTTAATTCAAACAATGGAGAAGGACTACTAGTTAAAGATGTGAATGTTGTATGAACTTTCAAATGAAGTCTGTTAATTTTACTTCTTTTACTTTGTTACAAAAGTAGCTTCAGTACTTAAATTAAGTGGGAGTGAGAAATCTGTAAACAAAATAAAAATAAAACTAATAAAACTGGGGAGATGGATAAAAAAAAGAAAAAGTAGAAGGATGTGTGTATGGGAAGGGAGAAATCTTGTTAGTCAAAAAAAGTAATAGTCAAGCAAAATTGATTCATTCACACAGTGGCTGTGTCACAAATGGGTCTTTCCTGAGTTGATTATCACCTGTCAGGAGTTGAGCTGACATAAATGCTGCATCCTAGGTCCTCTGGTAAGCTGGGCACTCATTGCACCAGAACAATCTTTCAAAGTTGTTTTTTCTTATATTGTGGTTTATCTTTATTATAAATTATTCTCCAGCTTTGTGCTCACTTCACTGTGTCATTTCACCTAGGATTCTCTAAAGATTTTTCATTTCTTATGACACAAATAATCTATTAGTTTAATGCCCCAGTTGTCTAAGAGTACAGTCTATGTGATTTCCTTAGTTCTTAGCTTTTCTTCTCCCCCTTCTTCCCTTCCTCTTACTCTACTCCCCTCCCCTGGCCTTTTGGACACCTTGGTGGATAAGAGCAGGCCCAGGAGTTGGAAGGACAAATCTGTCTTATGACAGTTATTAGATGCATGACCTTAGTCAAGAGGAGGAAGTTGCAAACCAGTCCAGTCCAAGCAAACCCTAAATGGCATCACAAAGAGTTGGCCATGGGGGCGGCTAGGTGGCACAGTGGATAAAGCACTGGCCCTGGAGTCAGGAGTACCTGGGTTCAAATCCAGTCTCAGACACTTAATAATTACCTAGCTGTGTGGCCTTGGGCAAGCCACTTAACCCCATTTGCCTTGCAAAAACCTAAAAATGAATAAATGAATGAATGAATGAATAAATAAAAAACAAAAAGTTGGACATGGCTGGATAATAATATAAAAGGATCAAGAAAGATTATTTTTGCTGTAACTTCACTCTCTAGTATTATTCTCCCTCTTTCCCCCTTGTTTTTGATATTACAGCAAATTGCTGGCTGTTTAAAATGAATAAAGGAAGGCTAAAATGTTTAACAGCCAGCAATTTGCTTTTCTATTCATTTTAGATTTTGAAGGTCAATGATGTTCTTTCCCTATTCCTTCCTTTATGTTAGTATACCTGTGCTTATTTTTTATGCATTCCAATTATGAAAAACCATACAGCTCCTGATAGTTCCAATTTATCTTTCTAGGTTTCCCTATTTTGAGGATCTTAACTTAATTCTGGGCTTTTCAAATCAAAAATGTGTCCTCTTTTTCCATTAATGATCCAGTTTTTCCTCCTATAGAAGAGTACTCAACTTTGCAAAGTTATTCTTGGTTGTATGATTATCTTGCTTGCTTTTTTAGAATAGTATATTCCAAGATCTCTTAGTGGGAGCTGCCAGCTGGGTCTTCTGGGATATTCTTTCTTTTTGAATTCTTACAATTTTTTTTCTTTTACATGAGAGCAAACTCTGGATTTTGCCTATAATTCAGGGGTTTTTCCTGTGATTTCACTAATGGAGAATACCTTCTGTCATTACTTTGTCCTCTGGTTCTGATAAGTTCTGGGCAGTTTTCATTTATTTCTTGAAAATATAATGTCCACATTGTTTTGTTTTGTTTTTAATCCTTTCAACATTTCAAGGAGTTCTGTGGTACTAGCTAGTACCTCAGAATGCCTAGACTGTGCTACCCAGCCCTCAAGTTTAAGAACTCTGTGGCACCAGACTAAAGAAGGTCTGCACCACTGTGACTTGCCTGCTTGCCCCCCTTTCCCTGGAGTTTTTAATGGTCTCATACTGGGACTTTCAGACTACCCTGGAACTTTCTTAAGGGCATGTTCTCCTCTCTTCCTCTTAACTGGACCCAAAACTTGTTAGGTCTCCTAGTGTTGGCTTTTTTGAACAAACTCCCTTTCCTCTTCATGGACAGAATACTAGCCAAATTTTTATCCTGTTTTCATGTGGAAAAGTTACTCATTGTATATGGTTTCTTCTGGTTTTGGTAAACGAGCTGAGCAGTCTGCCCCCACAGTTCAGACAGTTATCTCTGCTTTTATTCAAGTCATTGATGAGCTCTCAGTTCCAAATGCTAAAGCCAAAACAAAAACTCCATAACAGACAATCCTTGGTCGATCATTCAAACAATTCAATAAATGTAGCCTATTGTCCTGTAAAGTTAATATGAGAAATTTTGTCAGAGTTTTATGTTGAAATCTTGGTAAAATGTAACTCCTTTTTAAACAATGCAGAGAAAAGAACACAAAGAAGACCAGAAAGAATTTACAGATAAGAACAATTTTTACACAAAAGTGTTCATAAGGAGATCCACAAGTTCATGTGCAAGTCTCTTTTTTCTGACCTATGGAAATTGATGCAGTTAAGTTCATAATAAAAAAATTTAAAGAAATTTCAAGAAATATATGTATTTAATACTTTCATAAAAGAGTTGGACTTTAATTACCCTTTCTCTCTTAGAAATTCCTTCCCATTACACAGAAGGCAGAACAAATTATGAAATAAATAGTAGGTGTACCTTCCCCCAATCCAAGTAAATGGATTCCTTAAAGAATTAAAATTTTTTATTTCTGGCAAAGATTTGATAACATTGGAAAGTCTTCCAATGCCCACTAAAAGTCTGTTGGAGCTGACCCCATGAGGTCCTCATTTCCATAATCCAGTGATGGGAAGCACTAGCTGCTTGAACAGATCAATTAGACTGCAGTACAAAAAAAAATTATGTAATTTCGCTCTTTATTTTTTTTTCTTAAGGATTTGATTTCTCTCTCATCATATTCAACTTAGATCATTGTATACCATGGAAACAAGAAAAAAAAAAGGAATGGCATATTGATAAAAAATGTCATTAATTTAAGGCATTTTGCTAATTAAGGTCCATAGGACCTGAGGACCTATTTTCAGGAAAATTCAGGAAAATTATGCTGCCTCAGTACAAAATTATCACTTTTTCAAATCAACATTGAAATGGATATCTAGAAAAATATGGGGGAATTGGAAGGGGGCTAGGAATAAGGATAGTGGAGACTTTTCATTTAAAATGAAAAATCGTCCCAATAAATATAAAACTGTAGATGTAACAGACCCAAAAAATCTTTTCAATATAATCAGAACATTCAGAAAAAAGACATTTCTCTTAATCATCTCAAATACCCTTACTGAAAGTCAATAATAAAAGATATTTTTTTAAATTCAATAGAATAAAAGCAGGAAATTATCCCAATTAAAATCTTCATTTTTATAGGAAAATTTAAGATTTCTGGCAACGATTTGATAACATTCCCTACCTGTGACTTCCCTCTCTTAATTATTTCCTATTTCCTATTTATCCTAAATATAGCTTGCTTTGTATATATTCTGTTTGCATGTTTCCCCTTTTTTTAATCATAAGCTCTTTATGGGCAAGAATTCTTTTTCCCCCTCTTGGAAACCCCAGCACTTACTGTAGTCCTGTTACATAATAGGTATTCCTTAAATCATTAAGACTGATTGATCATCTTGGGTCATCTTTATATAATAGGTATTCTTTAAATCATTAAGATTGATTGATCATCTGGGGTCATCAGAATGCAAAAAGTAACAGCAACAACAAAGAATTATATCAGAGAAAAGATAAGAATAAATCAACTCCATAATAGGTATTCCTTAAATCATTAAGATTGATTGATCATCTAGGGTCATCAGAATGCAAAAAGTAACAGCAACAACAAAGAATTATATCAGAGAAAAGATAAGAATAAATCAACTCTTTCAGTCAGTCCCCTGTGACTCCCAGAGACTTCACTTTGGTTACTAGAATTTCATTAGTTTGTCCATATCATCACTCTATGGGCACTTCGAGGTGTGTTTAGAGTCATAATGTTATCAAGCTGTAGAAGTCAGTGGGAGCCGGAGCCAGGAAAATTGCTCTTTGTAATAAGTCCTAAGAATGGCAAGCTGACATTCTTAGTGTTAAAGTTTGTTGCTAATTGTGTCTTGAGAAAGACTGAGAGGAAAGGACTATTGATTAGTTCATGGAGACAAGTTAGGTTATTGCATTCTTTTTTTTTTAAGTTTTTTTTGCTTTTTTGTAAGGCAAACAGGGTTAAGTGGCTTGCCCAAGGCCACACAGCTAGGTAATTATTAAGTGTCTGAGACCGGATTTGAACCCAGGTACTCCTGACTCCAGAGCCAGTGCTTTATCCACTACGCCACCTAGCCGCCCCTGGGTTATTGCATTCTTTCATCAGATGTCACATGCTTGTGCTTGCCTGGCTTTGGTAGTGTACTGCTCATACAGCCATACTGATGAGTAGTTCCAAAGTGGAAGGTCATAGAAGAAAGACCTTACTGACAATTAGTCCATTGAGAGAGAAGTTAGAATTTATCATGTTCTGTCACCAAATATCACATGCTGGTGCTTGCCCAGAGTTGATGAAGCTCCAGTGCCTCAATGATGACCTTAGTCTCCTGCAGTAGCCAGGTCAAGGGATGGAATGATTCTGGTAAAGGCAAGTGAGAAGGATGCCTTGTATATTATACTATTCACTCATAATAAACATAATTGTACTATTCATGCAACCTATCACCTGATTGGATGGTATGAACCTCTTTGATACCAAGGACTAGAAGCAGTAGTATAGTTAGCCAAAATTGATTTAGATTTTGGAGCTTGTCAGAACTATCTTACCCCACCCCCATCCCCACTTCATATCATTTAAAAATTTGATAAGCATCTTTTTTACAGCTTTACCCAGTGTGTTTGGGAGAAGAGAGAAAAAATAGTGTCTTTTCCCCCCCAAATATTCTGATTAAGGTTGGATTAATTCCACCAGAATTATCTTGTCCAAATTTTTTTCTGATTTGAAAGAAGTAGGAATCCACCATCCCACCTCATTTAATATAATGCAAGCACAGAATTCAAAATGTAATTATAAAATAAGTAAAGTAGATGTTAAGGAATTTTCCTGTAATCACAATTTCATGTGATATGTACTTAATTTGAAAGAATTGACTTTGGCCTTTGAATCAAAGCAAATGAAACACACAAGGAGTATCATCTCTGATAGAATCAGTCGAGCCTCATGGGCCTGTGTATAAAAACAAATCAAACCAGTATACCAGCAACTCTAGTGGTAAAGGATTCCATGTTCAGGAGTAGTAGAGTCCAGTTCAGTAATTAGAGATAAAACTAAACAATGAGAAGGATATGATCTTATGGAGAAAGAAGAGATTTTCTTTCCTTCTTTTCACCCCCTTACATGGCCCATGTCTTTGAAAAATTTGGACCAGTTTGAGGCAATGCATCCAAACTAAACCTAAAGGAGGAAACAGCTTCGAGGAATGTGACTCCTCTGCACAAAAGAAATGTTACTATGATTTCAAGAAACAGACCCCCTGGAGTCTGAGTAACCTTGCTGACAGAGAAATGGAGTTTGCATAGAAAAAGAACTCACATGTGAGTGTGGAGGGTTATGAACCTTTGCCACATGTATAGGATACACAATAATCTCCATTAACATTAAGTACTTAAAAGCACTTATTTTGGGGAGAATGTACCTAGTTTGTACCAACTTTTTTAGTATGCTATCTTTTTTAATAAACTCTTTGCTAAAAGCTAATTAAGTCTAATGGCTAGTTATCAATAGGGAAACAAACTTATTGGGTCTTGTGAACTCAAGGACTCATCTATAAGATTATTCCTAGAACCCAAATTAGCAGCTACCCTCTCTTGAGTCCCAACCTCTGCAATTGAAATTGCAGAGAAGTAGAAAGTCTTGAAAATCCTGTAAAACAAAACTAGTTCACAAAATCCAGACCCCGTAGAAGAATCTAGCAGATTTTTAGTAAAAGATTTTGAGCTATAAAGGAACCTTAGCCATCATCTTTCAACTCCTTCATTTTACAGATGAGAAAACCTCACCTCAGGTTAAATGATTTCTCCAATTGTCAGTCAAGGGATTTGAAACCAACAATCTGTTAAAAATCTAGTGTTCCTTCCAATCCAGTTTATTTTTTATTTTTTGCTCTAACTGCAAAGGTATATGTTGCTTTCTCATGATTATATAGAAAGAATGAGAATTTATGAGATGACAAGAGTCTGAGAAAAAAATGTAGAGAGAAGCAGGAAGTTCATAAGCAATTGTCAAAATCTTAAGTGAAGAGAATAATGGCTTAGGGGAAAGTAGAACTAGGAAGGGAGAGGTACAAGGGAGAGAGCTATAGGCAGAAGTATAGAAAAAGACCATATGCAGTTTCCTTAAATAATATAACCTAAAAATTCACAATATTTTTCATTAAAAAATTAATGTCTCCTAAACAATGGTGCTCTATCTTTATTTTTGCACACGTGATATACAATACAAGAAAAGAATAGGCTTCAAAGTTTTTTGCAAAGGCCTGTCCTGTCAAAGGGCCAACTAGGTGGTGCAGTGGATGGAGTACCATCCCTGGAGTCAGGAGGACCTGAGTACAAATGACACTTAATATTTATTTAGCTGTGACCTTGGGCAAACCACTTCCCTCCCCGCCCCCCCCCCCCCAATTGCCTTGCAAAAACAAAGCAAAACAAAAAAGAACTGTCAAGGATAAATGAGGAGTAATCAGGCTTGTACTTGGACCCTGATAGAATTCTAAAAGTCAAAACTTAAGTTTTTCAGAGTCTTACAAATTTAGGCTTGAGGAAATGGGGACTGGAGAGAGGAGAGTCTTCCTTATAACTATCTAAAAATAGAGTGGGACCTCTTGGAAAATATTGAGACTTTAAGCAAAGATTAGAAGTCCACTTGTTCATTTCTTCTTGTACAAGTTCATGCACAGATTGGACCATGAGCTGCTAAGGTTCCACTTGTAAAAAAGTTCCTATTGTTTTTCCCTTGGAATAACCAGTTTAAGGAAAGAAACTCTTATAAATGTGTTCATGCTGCTACTATGAGAACATCAGAAACTTGATATGATTTTATCAGTGAAAAAGTCAGAAAAATAGAAATTTTTTTATCATCTTTGCAACTGCCCCCTAAAAACCATGCGAGTGCCATCTGTATCCAGATAAGGAGCTGTGGAGTTTGAACAAAGTTCAAGGACTATTCCCTTCAATTTAGAAAAACACTGATAAATCTTACTGTCTGATCTTGTTACATCTTAGACTTCTTGTCTCTTCTCTAAGGATATGATTTCTCTCTCATCACACCCAATTTGAATCAAGGTACAACATGGAAACAAAGTAAAGACTGACAGATTGTTTTCCGTGGAGGGGTGGGGGAAGGGAAATAAAATGGGGGGAAAATTGTAAAACTCAAATAATATCTTTAATAAAAATTAATTAAAAAAACAAAAAAAACCCTGCGAGTTTTCCATCTGACTTTGCAGCTAAAATCTTTCTTATGGGTTGATTCCTATTCAAATATGAGGTCCTTGAGATCAAGGACTGTCTTTTCTGTTTGTATGCATAGCTATTTAGCACAATACTTAGAATAGTAATCACTTTATAAATGCTTGTTCATTCATTAATGAGCATACCTCTTTTCAATATTTCTTTCTTTTTTACTTAATTTGTAAATTTATTGATTTATGAAACAAAACTAATATTTCATAACATAGTCTAATAATGAAAAAGATGATTGCACATGAAACTGGAAATCTATTATGGTCTGCTATTCCTTTTAAATATATAATAAAGTTAGTACATAAATTTCTTTTTCTTTTTTTCTTCCCCTACTCCTGTCCTAAAGATTTCCAAAACATGTTCCCACAAGCATTTTAATTTTCAAGCCTAGTGTCTATTCCAAATCCATCCTAGCTAACCTCACTGGGCATGCCAACACTTATCTATAATCTTTTAGTTTATCTTTTATTGACTCTTATCATATTCCCTATAATTCACATTATCAGATCTCTTACCTCTTTCCTCAAGAATTAACTACCTCTCACACTCAATAAAGAATCTGCTTCTTTCTAAGGATATTAAAGCTTTCTGACATTGAGCTCTGCTTCAACTTTCCATTTCAAAATTTCTTTATATCTCCAAGCATTCCCCATATTTGTTCCTGATATCCACATCAGATTACATATCTTATCCCATATTTGAGCAATATATCCCCCAATGATTGGTAACTAACCAATTGGTTAATTGATAGTTAATCTAGCTTTACTTGAAGATATCCAGTGAACTATCTCTCAAGGCCCAATCTACCTTCAGTTAACTAGAATTATTAAGGGGTCCTTCCTTTCTGTGAGCTTATTTATATATCTCTTCTATACCTGATGCTCTCTCCTGGGGCCAAGCAGATCAAAAGTTAAAATCTCTTCATATACTTGAAGGAATACTGATATTATCTCTCCTGATAACATGCATACTAAATACCAATGCCCCTGCTCAAAAAATTCTAGTACCATATCAAAGACCATGATAAAACATTTATGAAATATTAAAATGAAATTAATTTATATTATGGTGAAAATAGATTTTTCATGAAGCAGAAATGGGAAAACTCAATATTGCATTACCACACTGCAGAAAACCCTAGTATTACTACAGTATAAATAATAGGCTCTTGTCCTCGGGCTATGCTGACTGTTAAACATATGATAACAAACTGCTCCAGATTAAGTGTCATCTCTGTGCCCACACGTGCTGTCACACTGCAAATTGCTCAAATTAAAATTCTTTCTCGTACTTGATGGTGTTCAGACTTGAAACAAGAATAGCTCAAATTTCAAAGGGGAAAAAAACCCCATCGGAAATAGTAACTGATGCATTCTAGAAAATTTCAGTCCTTTATTCAACTTGGTGTTCATTTTGCTCTTACTATCACCTGCATCTGGACAAGACTCATATACTACTGTCCCACTACCACCATCTCCATGATATTCCCTATTCCACAACTAAAAAGTAACCTTTTTAGATTCAGGTTTCTTATAACTTATCTAAGTGTACCTTCTAGTTAACAGGCATCACTTTCCCCTATAGATTATATATTAAATTTTGTTATATAACCTTTCCCTCCTCCCTCCTCTCTCCGCATATATACATACCTACCTCTGAAAATTATATACAAAAATACAATTGTTGTGTCAGATAACATTATGTGAACTGTGTTTTTTAAACATACAATTTTCTGGTCAGTATGGAAATATTTGTACATGATTTCACATGTACAATGGATATTGTACATATTGCTTGCTTTCTCAATGTATTGAGGAGGGACTAGAAGGAGAGACTTTGCAATTCACAAAAAAAATATTTAAAAGATAAAAATAAAACCTGGAAAATTTGAGTGACATCCAACCTTTCTGGAGAGAAATTTGGAACTATGCCCAAAGGGCAACAAAAATGTGCATACCCTTTGATCCAGCAATTCCACTACTGGGTCTATGCCCTGAAGAGATGATGAAAAAGAGTAAAAACATCACTTGTACAAAAATATTCATAGCAGCCCTGTTTGTAGTGACAAAAAATTGGAAATCAAGTAAATGTGCTTCAATTGGGGAATGGCTTAGCAAACTGTGGTATATGTATGTGATGGAACACTATTGTTCTATTAGAAACCAGGAGAGATGAGAATTCAGGGAAGCCTGGAGGGATTTGTATGAACTGATGCTGAGTGAGATGAGCAGAACCAGAAAAACACTGTACACCCTAACAGCAACATGGGGGTGATGATCAACCTTGATGGACTCACTCATTCCATCAGTGCAACAATCAGGGATAATTGGGGCTATCTGCAATGGAGAATACCATCTGTATCCAGAGAGAGAACTGTGGAGTTTGAAAAAAGACCAAGGACTATTACCTTTAATTTAGAAAAAAATGGATACGTTATTGTCTGATCTTGCTATCTCTTATACTTTTTTTGTTTCTTCCTTAAGGATATGATTTCTCTCTCATCACATTCAATTTGGAGCAATGTATACCATGGAAACAATGTAGACTGGCAAATTGCCTTCTGTGGGGGGTGGGGGGGAGGGAAGTAAGATGGGGGAAAATTGTAAAACTCAAAATAAATAAAATCTTTAATTAAAAAGAAAAAAGATCAACTGCTCATGGATAGGTAGAGCTAATATAATAAAAATGACAATTCTACCAAAACTAAACTAGCTGTTTAGTGCCCTACCAATCCAAATTCCAAAAAATTACTTTGAGTTAGAAAAAAATGTAAGTAAATTAATATGGAGAAATAAAAAGTCAAGAATTGACAGGATTAAAAAGGAAAAAAATCAACTGCTCATGGATAGGTAGAGCTAATATAATAAAAACGACAATTCTACCAAAACTAAACTAGCTGTTTAGTGCCCTACCAATCCAAATTCCAAAAAATTACTTTGAGTTAGAAAAAAAGTAAGTAAATTAATATGGAGAAATAAAAAGTCAAGAGTTGCCAGGAGCTTAATGAAAAAAAGTGCAAAAGAAGGTGGCTTAGCCCTACCTGATCTAAAATTATATTATAAAGCATCAGTCAATAGAGTGGTAGACCAGTGGAATAGACTAGTTGTAAAAGCAGGAGATGATATAGTAATCTGCTGTTTGATAAACCCTAAGAGTCCAGCCTTTGGGATAAAAACTCCCTCTTTGATAAAAGCTGCTGGGATAATTGGAAGTTAGTATGGAAGAAACTTAGATTAGACCAACACCTAACACCCTTTATCAAGATAAGATTCAAATGGTTACAGGACTTAGACATAAAAAACAATACTATAAGCAAATTAGAAGATCAAGGACTATTTTACCTGTCAGATCTATGGAAAAGGGAGCAGTTTATGACTAAGGAAGAGTTGGAGAACATCACCAAAAACCAATTAGATGATTTCGATTACATTAAATTAAAAAGGTTTTGCACAGATACAACCACTGTAACCAAGATCAAAAGAACTGTAGTAAATTGGGAAACAATCTTTACAACTAATGATTCTGACAAAGGACTCATTTCTAAAATATACAGAGAACTAAATCATATTTTTAAAACAAAAGCTATTCCCCAATTGACAAATGGTCAAAGGATATGCAAAGGCAATTTACAGAGGAGGAGATCAAAGCAATTCATAGCCATATGAAAAAATGCTCTAAATCATTAATTATTAGAGAAATGCAAATTAAAGCTTCTCTGAGGTACCACCTCACACCTCTCAGATTGGCCAATATGACCAGAAAGGATAATGATCATTGTTGGAAGGGTTGTGGGAAATCTGGGACACTATTACACTGTTGGTGGAGCCGTGAACTCATCCAACCCTTTTGGAGAGTTATATGGAACTTCGCCCAAAGGGCAACAAAAATGTGCATACCTTTTGACCCAGCAATACCACTACTGGGTCTATACCCTGAAGAGATGATGAAAAAGGGTAAAAACATTACTTGTACAAAAATATTTATAGTAGCCCTATTTGTGGTGGCAAAGAATTGGAAATCAAGTAAATGTGCTTCAGTTGGGGAATGGCTTAGCAAACAGTGGTATATGTATGTCATGGAACACTATTGTTCTATTAGAAACCAGGAGGGATGGGATTTCAGGGAAGCCTGGAGGGATTAGCATGAACTGATGCTGAGTGAGATGAGCAGAACCAGAAAAACACTGTATACCCTAACAGCAACATGGGAGTGATGATCAACCTTGAAGGACTCACTCATTCCATCAGTGCAACAATCAGGAGCAATTTGGGGCTGTCTGCAAAGGAGAGTGCCATCTGTATCCAGATAAGGAGATTTGGAGTTTGAACAAAGTTCAAGGACTATTCACTTTAATTTAGAAAAAAACAAATATCTTATTGTCTGATCTTGTTACCTCTTAGAATTCTTGTCTCTTCTCTAAGGATATGATTTCTCTCTCATCACACCCAATTTGGATCAAGGTACAACATGGAAACAAAGTAAAGGCTGGCAGATTGCTTTCTGTTGGGGGGGGGAGTAAGATTGGGGGGAAAATTGTAAAACTCAAATAATATCTTTAATAAAAATTAATTTAATAAAAGAAAATGAAAATGAAAAAAATTTTAAAAAGGTCTGGTACAATTTTGTAATAAAAGGAGTACTTTTATTTTTTTATTTTTTTTTTGTTTTTGTTTTTTTTTGTGTGTTTTAGATTTTTGCAAGGCAAATGGGGTTAAGTGGCTTGCCCAAGGCCACACAGCTAGGTAATTATTAAGTGTCTGAGACCGTATTTGAACCCAGGTACTCCTGACTCCAGGGCCGGTACTTTATCCACTGCGCCACCTAGCCGCCCCAGGAGTACTTTTATTAGGAATTTTTTTCCATCTCTTTTTAAGTCACCTTAAAAACCTTAGCCTTTTTTACTTTGACCAAAGGAAAGTAATACTTGAAAACTTTGAGATAAGATTTTGTAAAATTTGCGAAAAATTTTCAACTGTAAGTTAATTCATTGAAAAATCTGATATTGATGCTAACAGCTGTGTTCAACTTACTTTGATTAATGAAATCAAGGACAGGGAACCCTTTATATTTTCAATGTGACATTATTTTGGTGAAGATTTTGTTTGAAACTTGACTCAAAACAACTTTGAATTCTGTTTTGATTAAAAGTACTGTATTGAAGTAAGACTTTGAATGTTTCTCTTGGAGTTCCCTAAGTCTTGTCCATCTGATTAGCTTTGATTGTCTTTATATCTCTTATATAGAAAATGTTTCTATTTTTCAAGGAAGAAAAAAGTGGAAATTTACTATTTGTGAGATATTTTATCCTTAGATAAAAGCATCTAAATTATTGTCAGTAGAAAGAGTTTTGCTCTTTTTGATGCAAATTTGTTGCCATTTTCATAAAATAGCTAAGAATTATGCTAATATGCTGAATTTTTCACCAGTATATAATTCAAATTTCAGAAGAATCTCCTTGTTTTTTGTTTTTGTTTTTTTGAGGATGAGTGTATTGGGGTAGAAGTAAAGAAACTTATAAAACCTAATATGTAAAGTCATTATGTTTATAACATTAAAGTTAAGAAAATCTCAAAAAAAAATTGAGTGAAAGTGTCTCCAAATTTACCTACATAATGCTTTTAACCTTAAAAATACATTGGTAAAACCCATAAATATTGGTCTTGGGAGACTTGATGATGGTGCCTTCCTAGGCAAAAGGAGTTTTGGGACAATATGGGAGCAAAATAAAAAAAATGTAACATTTTTCATATCCTCAAAATTTGTCACATGTAATTTGTGCTTTCACTGAATGTTTATAATCTTTATAAACTTTATAAATTTGTAGCCATTTACAATTTTGTTTGTTCTTCATTTTTTTTTTTTGTTTTGTTTTGTTTTAGCTTTTGCAAGGCAATGGGGTTAAGTGGCTTGCCCAAGGCCACACAGCTAGGTGATTATTAAGTGTCTGGCGTCGGATTTGAACTCAGGTGCGCCTGACTCCAGGACCAGTGCTCTATCCACTGGACCACCTAACTGCATCTTTGTCCTTCATTCTCTTTTTTTGGTTTTTGCAAGGCAATGGGGTTAAGTGGCTTGCCCAAGGCCACACAGCTAGGTCATTATTAAGTGTCTGGGGTCCGATTTGAACTCAGGTACTCCTGACTCCAGGGCCGGTGCTCTATCCACTGCGTCACCTAGCCGCTCCTTTGTCCTTCATTCTTGAAGAAGACCATAACATCAGAGAGGTGATCCAGAGCCACCTGAGTTCCTATGGCCAGATATGAATCAGAATAACTGGCTATGGTCCTGGATATGAGGCAATCGGGGTTGTGACTTGCCCAAGGTTGTTCAGTCAGTAAGTGACAAGTGTCTGAAGCTGTATTAAAACTCCCATTCTCCTGACTCCAAGCAGTGCTCTATCCACTGTGCCAACTAACTGCCCTGCTATTTGCTATTTAAATGAATTTCAAATTAAATGAAACTCAAAATTGATTCATTTACTGTACTCACTTCCATTCTTTGTCTTTCACTTGTACATTGCTTTATACATATTTAAAAACATATATGCACATACATAAGAGTGTTTCCTTTTTATAATGTATGCACTACATTATACTACTTAACATTTATCATATCTTTTTAAGTTTAATGACACTAGATTTTCATTTTTCACATAGAACCCTTTTCCAAATTGGGTAGACAGAATACCACAGCTTTATGGGACATGGCTTTATGGGACACAATTTATAAATACTGATGTATAAATGTGTAACTCTTAATATCAGGGAATAAGCATAATCTTCACTAAGTCTTAGAACAGTCACTTTAAACTCAGTTTAAAGAGACTCAGTTAATCACAATTTCACAGTGATTAGGAAGATGATGAAGACATTAGGAAGCTTAAAGTACTTATGTTTAGAACTGAAAATAAACCTTAGGAGTCATCTGGCAAGGGACATTCATTTTACAGAAGAAAAAACTGAGTCCCAGAGAGGGTCAACTGAGCTTGTTCAAAATCACAAAGGTAGCAAGTCTTCAAACCAAGATTCAATCCTGATCTCTCCAATTCTTGTAGCAAACTACAAAACAGTAATCCTCTGTGAGGTAGAAACAATATCTAAAGGACAAATTAAATGATTTAAAACAACAAAGTTTGGTTCCTGGATGTAGGATGAGAGGAACATGAGGAGGGGAATAAACTTAGATCACCTACAATTTGCCAGGCATTTAAGGACTAAGCACTTAACAAATATCTCATTTGGTCCTCACAACTCCTCTATAAGGTAAGCGTTGTACTATCCCCATTTTACAGTTGAGGAAACTGAGATAGGCAAAGGATAAGTGACTTGCCTCAGATATAACTGGAAAGTATCTCAGGCTAGGTTTGATCAAGTATTCCTGACATGAGGTCATATTCTATCCACTGTCATCACCCAGGAGTCTCCTGGATGATGAGGCCAAGATAAAAAAAAAAATCACCTACCCAAAACCCTTCCTATGAAACATGGTGATAAAGGTGTTTGAGACTACTTGAAACTTCTAGTCAAATATCACAGCTCAGAAGCTGACCCACAAAAAAAGATTCACACTCACAACCCTGCAACTTATCTAATAATTGTGGAAGAAATAGCTGGGTTTCTCAGCAACAACTAGAGAGAGCCCCTCCTAATGTGGGGCTTCTACTGAGAACAGAGTGAAGAGGAAAAGACAAAAGAGAGACAGATGTAGGGGCAGCCATTCTAAAGTCACAGAGATGAAAAATGGCATAATGAGTTTGAGGAACAGCTAGCAAGTAATTTATTTGGAAAATGAAGAGTGAATGAATGTGGATAAGGAAGATATACAAAATTAGATAAAAGATAAATCAAAAACAGATGTAAAGGGCTTTGAACATAAGACTGAACTGTTTGATTTATCCTAGAGACATTTCAAACCCATTGAAGGTTTTGGAGCAAGGGATAACATGGTCTGACCTTTGTCTTGGTGTTATATTAGTTTAGATTGACATGGTCCAAACTTTGTCTTGCTGTTCAGAGGGTGAATTTTTGAAAGCTTGTAAACAGAAAACCAGTTGGGCAGCTAGTGGATCATAGATTCATAGAGCTAGAACTAGAACCATCTTGTCCTGGCCTGTGGTGATGAAGTGCCAGTGACCATATGAGTAGGGTGAAGAAAGATGAAGCTTTTGTGGAGGCAAAATTAACAATACTCATTAACTACTTATACAGCATTGAAGGAAGAAAGAGATAAAGGATGACTCAAAAATTGTGAATCTTGTCTGACTTAGAAGGATGATGTATGGAGGGGCAGGATGAGAGGATGAAGAGGAAAGATGATGCATCCTATTTTAGATTTGTTGATTTTGAGTTGTCGATATGACATCCAAGGGGAGATATTCAGCAAGGCAGTTGGTGGTGTGGGTCTAAAACTCAGAACTGAGGGTGGCTAGGTGGCACAGTGGATAGAGCACCAGCCCTGGAGTCAGGAGTACCTGAGTTCAAATCTGACTTCAGATACTTAATAATTATCCAGCTGTGTGGCCTTGGGCAAGCCACTTAATCCCATTGCCTTGCAAAAACTTAAAAAAAAAAAAAACTCGGAACTGAGTGTCATTTATATAGAAATAAATATTGAATCAATGAGAGTTGATGAGGTCACCAAATGAGACAGGATACTATACAAGATACTATGCCAGACTCTGGAATGAAAAATGAAAATATCCTTTTCCCCAGGGAGCATACATTCTAGTGGGAGTAGGAAGTGAAGAAAGAGGATATATGCCAATAAAAATGGTCATTTAAAAGAAGAAAATATGACTCAAAGAAGGGGTGGGGAGAAAGAGGGTGATCATAGAGGTTTTGGGGGCTAAAGGGTTCACCCAAGTTGAGTATTAAGCAGAGTGTAAGGTTATTAAAATGGAATGAAGTGGGAAGTAGAACCAAGATGGTGGAGTAAAGGCAAGGACTCTTGAGCGCTATCTCCCAAATCACTCCAAATATCTTTAAATAATGACTCTAACCAAACTCTAGAGGCAGAACCCACGAAAAGACTGAGTTAAATATTTTCCAGTCTAAGACAACTTGGAAGATCCACAGGAAGGATCTGTTCTCCACCAAGGTTAGAAACAGCCCACAGCACAGAATGGGCTGTACCAGAGCAAACCAACTCTAGGCATCCAGGAACAGGGCACCTGGGTCCATGGCAGTAGTGGTGGTTTTCAGACCTCTTAGCTCAGGGACTGCCAAGGACAATTTAGGTCATCAGGAAAATTCTGTCACACCAGGGTAAGAGGGAAGCCTAATCCAGTATAGGCCTCAGCGCAGACCTGGTTCCAGAGGCTCAGGAGCAGGCCTGGGGAGCCACCTGGCAGCTACTTCCAGACTTCTCAGTCTGGAAGGTAAGGGAGTCAGAAGGAGATTACAGGAATCTCTTTGCTATCCTTGAGGCAGAACTCTATTGCTTTGCCCATATTTGGATTTGGTTCACAATCTGGGACCCCAGTCTCAGGAAAAGGAGCAGGTACTCAATAAAGCTCACTGTTTGTAGGTCAGAAAAAAGTGCTTATGGTCATCCACAGATCAGAGCACTGTTCAGGAAAGTAGTCAGAGCTTCTCATAAGGCCGTGGAGGAATTGAGAACTTGTAGGTACCTGGGAATAGTCTCTGAAAATGACTATTAAAACCCTCAAAAGATTTGGACAGTGTGTTCCCCCCCCCCCCAGAAGCAGAGCCCCACCTTAATAGAGAGTAAAAATTAAGTCATAAGCTGAAGAAATGAGCAAACAAAGAAGAAAAAGTCTGACCATAGACAGATTTTGGTCCTATGAAGGATCAAAATACACACTTAGAAGATAACAAAGTCAAAGCTTCTGAATCCAAAGCCTCCAAGAAAAATATGAATTGGTCTCAGACTATGGAAGAACTCAAAGAAATATTTTGAAAATCTAGTAAGGGAGATAGAGGAAAAATTGGGAAGAGAAATGGGAGCAATGTGGGGAAATCATGAAAACCAAGTCAGAAGCTTGGTGAAGGAGTTCAAAAAAAATACTGAAGAGGATAACATCTTAGGGGCAGCTAGGTGGTGCAGTGGAGAGTGTACTGGCCCTGGAGTCAGAAGGACCTGAGTTCAAATCCAGCCTCGGATATTTAATCATTACCTAGTTGTGTGACCATGGGCAAGTCACTTAACCCCACTGCCTTGCAAATCCCCCCCAAAATATTAATAAACTAAAAAAAAAAAGATAGCATCTTAAAAACTAGTTTGAGTAAAATGGAAAAAGCAGTTCAAAAGACAAATTAAAAGAATGCCTTAAAAAGCAGAATTGACCAAATGGAAAAGGAGATAAAAAAGCTCTCAGAAGAAAACAATTCCTTAAAATTTAGAATGTGGGTAGGGAAGCTGATGACTGAGAAATTAAGAAACAATAAAACAAAATCAAAAGAATGAAAAACTAGGAAAAAATATGTGAAGTATCTCACTGGAAAAACAACTGACCTGGAATGGACTACCTGAAAGTCATAACCAAAAAGAGACCCTAGACTTTTTTTCAAGAAATTCTTCAGGAAAACTGCCTTGATATCCCAGAAATAATCCACCTCCTGAAAGAGACCCCCAAAAAGAAAACTTCCAAAAATATTATAGCCAAATTTCAGAACTCCCATATCAAGAAAATATCACAAGCAGTAAGAAACAATTCAAATATCAAGGAGCTACAGTCAGTATAACACAAGATTTACCAGCTTCTACACTAAGAGCTTGTAGGGCTTGGATTACATCAAAGGGTCAATACCCAGCAAAACTGAATAATATTCCTTCAGGGGAAAAGATGGACATTTAATGAAATAGGGGACTTTCAAATTTTCCTGATGAAATGACCAGAACTGAAGAGAAAGTTTGATCTTATACTACAAGACTCAGGTAAAGCATAGAGAGGGTAAACCAATTATGAGGGATTGAATAATGTTGAACTGCTTGAATTTCTCCATGAAAAGAAGATACTGATAACTCATACAAACCTTTCCATTTATTAGGGCAGTTAGAAGGAACATATATAACCAAGGTATAGGAGGGAGCTGAAGACATTAAAAAGATGGAGTTAATGGGAGGGGAGAAAGGAATGTCCTGGGAGAAGGGGAAAGAAGAGATAGAATGGGCTGTTATTTCAAATAAAAGAGGAAAGAAAACACTTTAGCAGTGGAGAGAAGAGGGGGGAAGGTGAGGGGGGGGGAGAGAGCCTTACTCTCATTGGAAATGGCTCAGAGAGGGAATAGCATACATACTCAATTAAATATAGATATCTTATCTTATCCTAGAAGAAAATAGGAGAGGAAAGGGATGGGAGAAAGGGGAAGGGAGTGAGGAGGGGAATGTAGGTGATAGAAGAGAGAAGATGCGGGAGAGAGTAGTCAGATATAACACTTTTGAAGGAGGGGCAAGGTGAAAGGAGAAAGAGAATGGAATAAATGGTATGTAGGAGAGGATAGAATGAAGGGAAATATAGCTAGCAGTAGCAACTGTGGAGGAAAAAATGTTGAAGCAATTTCTCTGATGAACTTATGATAAAGAATGCTATCTATCCCAAAGACAGAGCTGATGGTGTCTGAATACAGACTGAACTATGCTTTTTTTTCTTTTTCTCAACTTTATTTTTTGTGAGGTTCTCTTTTTTGTGGAGGGGGTGTTATGTTTACTTTTACAACTTATGACTATTGTAGTAACATTTTTAACCTACACTAAGTAACTTATTTCTCAAGGGGGGTAATAGTATGGAAGGAAGGGAGAGAATTTGGAAGTAAATGATGACACTTTTGCATGTAGCTGGGGGGGGGAGGTTCTAAAATAAAATAAATTGGAAAAAAAACAGGATGAAGAAATGGATTAGAAATGCTCAATGACACATATGATTGGAATAATAGCATATAACTTCATAACCCCAGAAGTTCTTCTCTTATATTTCATCTTGGCAAGGAAGTAACTGTGGGGTCCTACCTCACAACTGAGCCTGCACATAATAAACTTGATAAATGTTGAATGGTTGAATTGAAAGATATGCCAGTAGAGGATAAGCCAAAGCAGACTCTACCAAGCTACATTCTAGAAGGGCTTTGAGTCTAGGCCAGATAGCAGAGAGTGTCTAGGTGTCTATAAGGTGCAGGGATCCTTCCAGGTCCTAAACATTTTTATATGACATGGATCTGTTTGACAAGAAATTCTTAAAAGTAAAGTTGTGTGGGCAAAAGGAGCAGTTTGTTCAGTTGCCCAATGGTAGGATGTGGTGCTCAAGTTCAGAAAATAACTTGTAGGCCAGTTTGACTATAAGAGTTTGACATAAAATGGAAGAATATGAAATGTTTAGAAAGGTACATGTGATTTGATTAAAGAAGAACAAAACAGAATTAATATCAATTGTATTCCAGACATTAATGCATCTAAAATCTCATTAGCTTTTTTGGTTTCCCTATTTCACTGGTAACTCATACCAAATTTGCAACCTCAAAAATCTCCCTAATTCAACTTATGGAGTTGATTTTCTTATCTCCTGTTGGACTTTACATTTATCTTTATTAAATTAAGTTGAATATTGTATGAACTCTGTCAAGATATTTTGGTTATTAACTCTGCCATTCATTGTGTTAATCATCCCTTCCAGCTTTGGATTATAGTATTTGCCAACTTGATAAACATTCTGACTTTTATTTCAAACAAGTTCTTGAAGTGACTTACCAAAGGTCACAGAGATTATAAATTGGAGGGAACCTAAAATTGAACCCCATGACTCTAAATTCATAATTCTACTACACCAAACTCACAAAGAGAGTAAGCAGGATGGTGAAGGATTTGAACTCAAAACTTGAGAAATGGTTAAAAGAACAAGGAATGTTTATTCTGGAAAAAGAGGACATTAAGGGGAACAGGAAAGCTGTGTCCAGAAATTTCAGGGACTGCCACATAGAAGTAGTAGACTTAATTCTGCATTATCCTAGAAAGAACTAGAAGAATAGCTAAAATTTGCAAAGAAACAAGGTTAGACTCCAGAGAAGGAAGAATGGGCTGCCTTGGAAGTAATATGGATTTCCCTTTACTTAAGGTCTTCCAGTAAAAATATTTAATATATTGTAAGTAAAAAGACTCAAGTATAGATTGAACAAGCTGGCCTCTGCATTTTCTTCTAACTTTGGCATTCCATAATTCTGATTTTTTAAAAAATTGCTGCAAAGAGCAAAGGGCAAATTCCTGAGGGACTCTACCAGAAGTCTCTTGCCAAGTTGATAACAAGTCACTAAAGGATACACTAGAATCTGAAAATTCAGCCAATTCTAACTGCACCTTATTAACCCATATCCCTTCATCTTGTGCAAATAATATGTCAAATGCTTTTTCGATAAATTAAGTCAACTCTGTTGTATAGCATTTTTCCAATTTGGCAGCCTATAACTGTCAATGAATGAGGCTAATCCAGAATAACTTATTCTTAATAAAAACTTCTTTTTTCTTAGTGATCACCACTGCCTTTTCCAATTTCACAAACCATCCCTTTACATCCAAAATTTTGTCAGAGATATAGTAATTCTTCATATTACATTTTTCATTGAGAAATTTTTCTTTTACTAGCCCAGTTACAACCTTTCTATTCTCCACAATATTTCAATTGAATTTCTACTAGTCTATAAAAAAACAATATTCAAATACCACCTCTTCCAGGAAGTCTTCTCTGATTTTACCGATCAGAAATGAGAGGAGAGGCAGCTAGGCGGCAAAGTGAATAAAGCACTAGCCCTGGAGTCAGGAAGACCTGAGTTCAAATATGGCTTCAGACACTTATTAATTACCTAGTTGGGTGACCTTGGGTAAGTCACTTAACTCCATTGCCTTGCCAAAAAAAAATGAGAGAAGAAAAACCATAGATATGATAGATATGGGAAAAATGTTAATGTATATGTATTACCAACAATTCTATTAGGTACCATCCAAGCACTAAAGATGGTACCATTTGATTTTCTGCATATGGATTAGGGTGCAAGATCTTCATTATCAGTAAAGGATTCTTTGGTATAATTGCTTTTTATGCAAATGGATCAATGGAAGAACTGAAGGAATCTTCTGGGAAAATGAATTCCATAAACACAATGAAAGGTTAAAAGTTTAAAAATGCATTCCATCATAACATTAGTATCTTGCATGTAATTCCCCTTTAAAATAAACACATTGTTTTGCATAAAATAGCTTTGTTTTCACTTATTCTTCTACATTCCTTTATTTGGGTGTTTTTATTTGCTTATCATAAGAGATATTTTCTTTTATACGTTTCTGACCCTATAGACCATTTCTTTATACATAATCTTTCAATTTATCTCTAATTCTTTTTTTTATTTTTGCAAGGCAATGGAATTGAGAGACTTGTCCAAGGTCTTGCCAAGCTAAGTAAGTATTAAGTGTCTGAGGTTGGATTTGAATTCAGGTCCACCTAATGCTAAGAGGTGCTCAATCCACTGCACCACCTCACAGCACCCAATTTGTTTCTAATTCTAAATTTGCAATAACCAAATTCATTTCTAAAGCAACAAGTTTTGTTATTCTAATCACCACAGAGTTGAAATTCTAAGACAAAGCCTCTGAGATAACTCAGGAAAAAGAAAATTTTAGAAAGGAATTGATTAAAAATTTTAAAAAATGATTTGTGTGGTTTTGTGTGTTTAGTATTTGTTTTGACTTTAATAAAAATATCTTTCAATTACTTGACTTCCCCCCCCCACCCCTTATTTTGGCTACAAAATCTTGGTCTTCACAGTCTTGTGTTTTTGTTTTTCTTATCTTCAATTTATAGGCAATTCCCCTGAGGAGATGGCTTCACTTGGGGAAGAAAATAAAGAAGCAAGGTGAAAGAACAATCACAAAAAACCCATTCTATGTGTGTTATTTGTCCCTGCTGGCCAATCATCTAAGGTGTCAAAAAAAGATGATCATTACCTCAAAAACCCTGATTTGTTCTTCTAAAGCTATTTCCACTGAAGAAACCATCAAACTGTCCCTTTATGTTCACAACAGAAGGAAGAGAGTTATGGAGGGCCAATTTAGGCCAGGGTACTCTGACCGTTTCCTTTTTTTTTTTGTCTTATGCCTTATTTCATATTCCTATTCTAACATAATTTTCTCTTTTACCTATTAGATACTTCTAGCTGTGATAAAATTGTTTTTGAGTGTTTGTTATATTTTTTAAACTAAGCATTTGAAATTTAATCTAGAAATTTTACAACCAATCTTGGATTTGCTGCTAACAGACATAGAGATATCACTTATTTAGAAGTAATCACTGAACATTCTGATAATCCCAGGTTCACCTAAATTTACATCCAGAGACAATAAAACCCAGCACCCTATAATTTTAAAGATTATAATAAAAAGATAAACTACATGTTTATGAACAAAACTACTAGTCAGTGAAGATAGGGAATATAATTAGGAATAAAGATAGCTGGGTCCAATTCCATCTATAGCACTAGTAACCAGTTATTTGTCTTTGTGTAATTCATTCCTTTGAACTTCTTTTTCTAAAACTAATGGAAAGGATGAATATTCCTATTGGAGAGCTAGACAAGTCCTACAGAAAGGTAAACAAGAATGCTAGATTTTGACTGACCTATCACAATTTCTGAATGAAAACATTATAGAAATGAAATATATTTCTTTGATCATAGAGTATTTTTACAAAAATTCATCATTTACTGGGATTATAAAAACTAATGTGAAAAGGAAGATGTAAATAAGCATTGTTTGTAGATCATAATGCAGTAAAATTAATAGTGATTAAAGGAAATTTGGGTAAGCAGTATAGACTGAAATGAAGACTTAAGTAATGACATCCTGAAAGATTGAGTGTTCAAAGAAAAAAAAATCACAAATAATTATGTTAAAGGTAAAAGTTATCAATGAAACGACACACTGAAACTTTTTGGACAAAGTTAAATCAGTCCTCAGGAGAAAACTTATATCTGTGAAAATTTATTTAATCAAAACAGAAAAAGAAACTTCAGTGAACATTGCCCATGGTTAAAAACACAAAAATATAAACAAATTAACAATCCTATAAGATATAGGAGGAATCTTGAAAATTTTAGGGAAAAGTGGGAAAATAAAATATAAAAGACTAAAACTAATGAAGAGTAAACTTAAAAAACTTTTTGACATTCTTTTGATCAAGAAAAAGAGAAGAAAATCAAATTACAAATATAAAAGAATATATGGTGAATTCACAGAAAAAAATGAATAAAAGAAGTATCATAACTACTATAATCACATGCTGGCAAACTGATCATTCAAAGGAAATTTATGAATATTCACAAAAGTATAAAATAGCTAAACTAAAAAAAAAGAAACAAATTCTAAACAATTCATATAAGAAAAAGAAATCAAATAAAGTATACACTGTCAAGGGAGAAAAAATCCATCCCAGATGGATTCACAAGCAAATTCTACAAAATATGTACTTAACTTCAAATATTTTAAAATATTTTAAAAATCAAAAGATATGCTATCAAATTCTTTTTATGAGAAAAATATGATATTGATCATCCAAATAAGGGAAAGAAAAAGCTAACTATAAACCAATGTGATTAGTGAATGTTGAGACAAAAAATTTTAAATAAAATTAACAGAGACTATGAAGAAAACAATTTATTATGATCAATTAGATTAATACCAGAGATGCAAGGTTGAGTAAACATAAGAAATAGTTAATTATGTTATAGGATAATAGATGTAGACCTGGAAGTTATCTCAGAAATCATTTAGTCCAAACCTTTTATTATACAAATAAACTGAAGCCCAGAGGGTAAAGTGACTTGCCAAGATTCAGATAGGAGGTATCATTTGAGAGGTATCCTCTGAATATAGTCAGCTATTTTTTTCACAATGTATAAAACAAAAATAACAAAAAATACATGAGTTCTTTTGATGCTGAAAGTCTTTGATAAAGCATAGAATTTATTTTGTTCTTTTTTAAAAAATCCAAAAAAATAAATGTTTTAATATAATAAAAAATATATTTTAAAACTCAAGTTAAAATTCCTCCTACCCCTGTGAAGAAACATTTCTATTGTTTCATGTTTTTAAGAAACAATTCCTTATTGTTCAATATCTTATTACAAGAAATATTTCTTATTGTTTTTAAGAAACATTCCCATTATAAGTGACTGTAAAGCAAGTTTTCCTCTATTTATTCCCACTTCCTCACTTTAATTTGGCATAATTCTAGAAACACTAAGAACCCTGTTATACCAACTATGACAAAAGGGGAAAAAGCAAAACCAAAAAGTATAAAATTGACAGAGGAGACAAAATTATCAATTTTTGGAGATGACATGATAGAATGCCAAGGTAACTTCAGAGAGTGATTGAAGAAATATATTGAGATGTTTAATAACTTCCATAATGTATCTGTATACAAAATAACAGAAGTATAAAAAAAAGAGTCATTTCTTTACAATAGTAACAAAGCCCAAAGACAACCTGAAAAGTATAAAATTGACAGAGGAGACAAAATTATCAATTTTTGGAGATGACATGATAGAATACCAAGGTAACTTCAGAGAGTGATTGAAGAAATATATTGAGATGTTTAATAACTTCCATAATGTATCTGTATACAAAATAACAGAAGTATAAAAAAAAGAGTCATTTCTTTACAATAGTAACAAAGCCCAAAGACAACCTGAAAAAGAAAAATGTCATTCAAAACATCGTTAAAATACATTAAATTTATTAGGGTTAATCTATACTCACATGATTTAAAAACAAATAATTAGATATTCACTGCTTATGGTTGGACCGTGTTAATAAAAATGCTATGACCATCTATATCAATTTGCAAACGTATTGCTATACCAATCAAAACACTGAGAAGAGGATATAATTAGACAAAATTCATTTAGAAAAAGGAAAGTTCTAAGGTTTCAAAAACAATAAGAAAAAGTATAAATAAAAGGGAAGAACATAGTAGCATTATAAATTCTCAAACTATATCTCAACCAATGTAGCTTACTACCATCTCCATCACTAATAGTCTTAAGAGAGTTGTCTAGGGCCCTCAGAGGATGATAGCCTCAGATTCACATAGAACGTATCAAACACAAAACTTGAACCCAGTTTTCTTGCCTTCAAATTCTCCTCTTTAACTACTACTTACTACTTCTCATTAAAAATAAAAAGAAATGAAGGCATTGAATTTGATGATTTCTAGGGTTTCTTCCAGCAATTATATGCAATGTTTATACCACCAAGAGAATAAGCTATATCTTGTGGAATTTTATTTGCTTGGCACAAGTCTCTCATAAACTAATTATCTAAGTATAATAATTTATAGGGTGGAGAGGTGGACTTCATCTTCCTAAATTCAAATCTGACCTTACACACTTATTAGTTATGTAACCCTGGTCAAGTCACTTAACCCTATTTTCTTCAATTTCTTCATCTATGAAATGAACTGGAAAAGGAAAAAGCAAGCCATCTGTCCCAAGAAAGTCCCAAATGAGGTTATGAAAAGTCAAACACAACTGAAAACGACTGAACAACAAATAAACTTAAGAGAAATCTGAAGGTCAAAGTTTCTGAGGCTTATTGAAAATCTCCTTACAACTATTCCTGACTGTAGTTTTATAGAAATCATAAAAAATAAAAGCAAAATGCCACAGTCAATATTAAAATAATGGTAAAAAAGTCTAGGCTAAGGTTTTTGATTCACTTAAACAGATCAATAATAACTGAAAATGTTGATGCACTTTGGAAAATAATTTTCATAAAACTCTCCAATCTGACCAAAGGTAGAGAAAAGTACTGCTATTCATTTGTTTAATCAAGGATGTTCCTTCTCTACTCTATATTTGCTTTCCACCTCTATTCATTTTTCTGCAACTCCCAATTCCTCCCTGAACTTTTAACTTTATTGTGGTTATTCAGTTGTGTCTCTTAGAAACTAGTTAAGTGATAATATGGAAATATGTTCTCTGTGATTTTACATGTATAATTGAATTTTTTTCCCAAGATTTTCAATAATCTGTGTATATAACACACATACACACATAAATGTATGTGTGTTATTTAACAAAGCTGAGACAAGGCATGGTCAGTTCCAGATAAAGTTGGAAAACTGCACTCTTTTGCATTTGAAAATTTCATCTTGTGTTTACAATTCATCAAAGAGAAGCATTGAACCTTCTTGGTAACATATAAACACTTAGCTTCCTAAAGAGCAGCATAATCTGACATTAAAATTATGTTCATTTATTTAAATATGAACCTGTTCAAATGTCCTTTGTTTGTACCTTTTCCTCAGTTCCCATGTTGCATATACTGGGTACTTGCTTACTGTCCATCATTGGTCCCAGATCTGCTATTTAACTGTAAGAAATTACACAGGGAAATAGTCAGATTATTCAATTAACTTTTTACTTTCCTGCCAAAAGATGGTAGTAGTTTCATATTAACTACACAAAAGCCCTAAATTATTTCCTTAGCATTCATTGACTTAAAAAACTGTTTAGTTTCTACCTTAATCTTCATTTTTTTCATTCTTGTTATCATGCTACTCTAAAGTCTTTGTCAATCAGTCATTTTTGAATGTACTCACTAGTACTATACTTTTCAATTTGTTTACCAAAGATAGCCTCCATTTTCTTAACACTGGTGTTGAACTCAAGTTGCATGCTATAAAATGTTAGCCCTCATCAACCTCTTCTGATCTAAATTAGCAATTCTCAAAGTGTGGTTCAGGAACTCTGTGGGCCCTCAAATGTCCCTATCAAGGTATAAAATCATTCTCATAAGATATTTTGATGTCTAGTACTATAAATGTCAGTTAAAAAATCTGTTTGGAATCTTCAATTTTTTGAATATGAAGGAATCATGAGACTGAAAAAGTTTGTGAAACACTATGATCTAAAAAATATCAAAAACATTTAACCTGGAGTCCATGAATAATTTTTTATAATATTGTGATAACTATTTTAATAACATTTTCTTTGTAATTTTGTTCTTTTATTTTATGCATTTAAAAAATTATTCAGAAAAGGGTCCATATCCAAAGACTCATGTTAGAAAATTCTATCCACAGCCAGAGAAAAAAATTGATGAAGTCTGAAAGCAGATCAAAGCATACTATTATCACTTTATTTTTTTCTTGTTTTTTTTCCTTTTGTTCTATTTCTTTTTTGCAACATGACTAATAAGGAAATAAGCTTTATTTGATTACACATATATAACCTATATCAACATGCTTATAGATTTAGGAAAAAGGGTGGGAAGGGCAAAATTTGGAACTTAAAATTTTGCAAAAAGTAAATGTCAAAATTTGTCTTTACATGTAATTGCAAAAACCAAAATACTCTTTTTGTTAAAGGGGATCCATATGCTGTACCAGTCTACTAAAGGGGTTCATGACATTGAAAAAAAAAGTTAAACACTGCTCTAAATGTTTGTTATTCTTCGCAAAGACTTACTAATTCAATTATATAGTCCTCCAAACAAAAGGACTGTTTTGATAGTGAATGGTTTAGTACATTATTAGTTCAAATAACAAATCTCATGAAATAGTCACATCTATTTGAATTCACATCATTCACAGTTTAACTCAAAGTTTTTAAAATGATGATTTATTCCACCTTAAAGGAATTATGCCTGTTGCAAGCCAGTCACTGAGGCATTTAGACTCTGGTTTTGATTTTTTTTTTTACTTGGTTTCAAGTCCTATCACTAAAATATATTGGTTATATGATTGTATGCATGAGACTTTACCTCTCACAGCCCTAAACAATTAAAGACTATAAACTGCAATATAGTTGTTGGTGGCAAGTAGGTGATATGAAGGCCAGAGCACTGGGGCTATAGTCAGGAAGAAGACATGGTAATCAAAGCAAAAATAGTTCTAATTAAATGAGACAGGAAAACTATATTTTGCTTAGATGCCATAAATAATATCATTACTGAACATATATGCATCAAATGGCATCACATATAAGTTCTTAAAAATTAAATTAATTACAGGCAGTAATATACAACAAAACTATATAATGGATGGTGAAGGACTTCAATTCACCACTCTCAGAACTAGAAAAATTTAGACATAAAATTTTAAAAGAATTTGAGATGAATAGAATTATAGAAAAGTTAAATAAGATAGGTCTCTGGAGAATAATTAATAATATACCTATTCTCAGTATGCATGGTATCTCCACAAAAATTGATCATGTATTAGAATATGGAAATCTCACAAACAAGTTCATAAAAGCAGAATATTAAATGCTTCTTTTTCTGACCACAATGCAATAAAAATTACATTTAAAAAGGCTATTAAAAAACAGGCTTAACATTAATTGAAATCTAAACAATTTAATCCTAAAGAATGGGTGAGTGAAAGAAAAGATCAAAAACAAATCATAGAAATAAAATAAAAGCTTTACTTCAATAGCTAAAATATCAAACAGTTAGGTGCTACAGTAGATAAGAATGCTGAGCCTGAATTCAAGAAAACTCGTCTTCATGAGGTCAAATCTGGTCATAAACATCTACTAGCTGTGTGGCCCATGACACTGGACAAGTCACTTAAACCATTTTTTGTCTCAGTTCCTCATCTGTAAAATGAGCTGGAGAAGTGGAAAATTACTCCAGTATCTTTGCAAAGAAAACTCCAAATGGGATTATGCAATTAGACACAACTGAAAAACATCAGCAATCTAACACCAAGAATAAGCATTATTTGTAGTAAGGATAAGCTAGAAATCTTTCCAATAAGATCAATGGTAAAACAAAAATGTCCATTATCTCAATATGCAAACTATGGCAATAATAAAAAGATGCTGAAAGAATAGGCATAACAGTTAATATGATTAACTCACAAAATTGAAAAACTAATCAAAATAACATCAGCAAAATTGCAGGATATAAGATAAACACATATCATCAACATTTCTATATATTACTGAAAAAACAAGCAGAAAGAAATTTCATTCAAAATAAAGAGAATATAAACTATTTGGGAGTCTACTTGCCAAGACACACATAAACTATATGAACACAATTACAAAATACTTCACCCACATAAAGACAGATCTAAACATCTGTTTAGAGAAATATTTTAATTCCTTGGAGCAGGTCATGCCAGTATGCTAAAAATGACAATACTACCCAAATTAATTTGCTTATTGAATGCCAGACCAATCAAACTATCAAACTGGGGGGAAAAAATAATAAAATTCATTATGAGGAATAAAAAGTCAAGAATATTGAGGGAATTAGGAAAAAATAAGAAGGACTAGAAATATTTGATCTCTAAACTACAGAATTATAATCTCTCAAACAATTTGTTACTGTTTAAGAAACAGAGGTTGTTTAAAATGTAACAGATTAGGTACACAATATGCAGAAAAGAAAAAATTACTAGAAGTAATCTAGTGTTTGATAAACCCCAAACTCCCAGTTATTGGGGCTTTATATTTCACATCAGATACCAAGATAAGCTCAAAATGGGTACAGGATTTAGACATAAATGGTGATATCATAAGCAAATTAGTGAGCATGGAAGAAATTAGCTGTCAGATCTTTGGATAGAAGAGTTAGACCAAACAAGTGGGATCATGGTAAGAAAAATGACTAGTTTTGATAAGAGAAAATTTTTTTGCACAAATAAAACAATACAAGTAAAATTAAAAGAAAAACAGAAAACTGGGGGAAGGGGGGAAGAGAGGAATTTTTGCCAGAAGTTTCTCTGATTAAAGATTTTATTTCTTAGATATATGAAGAATTGATTCAAATTTACAATATTTAAGAGCCATTCCCCAATTGACAAATGGTCAAAAAATATGAACAGTTTGTTTTCAGAGGAAGAAAAGCTATAAATAGTCACATTTAAAAAAATTCCTAAATCAATTATTAGAGAAATGAAAATAAAAACTCTGAGGTACCACCTCACACCTGTTAGACTGACTGAGGACAAAAAAAAGAAAGCGGCAAATTTTAAATGGGGCTATAGGAAAATGAGTACACTAATACTCCGATTGTACAGTTTTGAACTAATCAACTATTCTGGAAAACAATTTGGAACTGTGCCCCAAAAGCTAAAACTGTACAATATACTTTGACCTAGTGATATTGCTACTAGGTCTTCAAACCAAAGAGATCAAAGAAAGAGAAAAAGTCCCATATATACCAAAAAATATAATAATTCTCTTTTGTGGTGACAAAGAATTTGAAACTGAAGAGATGTTCATTGATTGAGGAATGACTAAATAAGTGATGGTATATAAATATGATGGAATACTATTGTGCTATAATAAATGATGATGATAAAGACTGATTTCAGGAAAATCAGGGAAGATTTGTATGAAACAGATATTTGATTAACCCTAAATAGTGAAGAGGGAAGAGAACAGAACCATGAGAACAATCTACACAGTGAGTAATAAGAGCATTGTAAAAAATTGTCTCTGATCAATATAATGACCCCATCATAATTCCAAAGGACTCCTGATGAAAATTTCTATCCATATCCAGAAAGAAAATTGATGGTCTCAAATTGCAAACTGAAGCAATTTTCTTTTTTTTTTTATGGAACATGGCTAATGGAGGAAAAAATGGTTTTCATGTCTAAACATATTTGTAATGGTTCTTATTTTTCTAATATTCCCATCTGGATAGGGAGAGGGTAGAAGGTGGGAGAAAATTTGGAAGTAAAAATAAAATTAAATAAAAGAAAATTGGTACTATACCCTAAATCTTTGACCTAATATCCTTATAGACCCATACCCTCAATAAATTAAAGAGGAAAAGAACTTTTATGAATAAATAAAAAACATGATTCTTTTCACATTAGTCCAGTACAAGAAACTAAGAGGCTGTCCATCAATTGGAGAATGATTGCTCTGGTTATGAAATATTCATGAAATGGGATACTATTGTAATCTATAAAAATTATGAAGGTGACAGTTTCAGAGAAACCTGAGAAAACTGCAGAATAAAGTGAGCAGGAATAAAACAGATCACACAGTAACAATATTGTATAGACATCTTTGAAAGACATATGACCAATCATGTTTCCAGAGTACTCATACTGAAAGGAGACTACCCACCTCTGGGGCAGAAATGTGATGAACTCAGGATATTGATTTAGACATATTTTTTGACATATTAATTATAGAAATTTTTTTTGCTTCTCTATGCATATTTTTTACAAAGAGTTTTCTTTGTTTTCCCTGATGGTGGGAGGTGAAAGTAGGAAGGAAAGAAAATTGATGTATATTCATTAAAAAATTTAATTCTCCTAAATTACCAAAGTTTATTAGTAAATATTGGCTTGTCAAAGAAAAGGCAAGTCAAGGCAGGAAACTATAATAAAACATTGAGGGTCATAAGTGAAATTTCTACTGTTACTGATCCTAGTTTGTTTTGTTGACCATGACATTAGGCCATGTTAAAAATCATAGAATATATTGGATTTCAATAAGTCATTTAATAAGCTTCCTTGAGGACAAGATGAAAGATGTGGCCTAGTTGATAATACATTTAGGTGAACTTGAAACTGATTAAATGATTATTCTCTAAAAATAGTGATTAATGAAGTCTCTGTTAGAGTACACCTCTTGGGGCAGCTAGGTGGTACAGTGGATAGAGCACTGGCCCTGGGGTCAGGAATACCTGAGTTCAAATTTGACTTTGGACACTTAATAATTGCCTAGCTGTGTGTCCTTGGACAAGTCACTTAACCCCATTGCCTAAAATTAAAAAAAAAATTAAAAATAGAGTACACCTCTCTCCTTATTTTCACCATCTTTATCAGTTAATTGATTAACAGCACTAATGGTACACTAACTCAATTTTTTTAGAGAATGTAAAATGAGCATTTTGAGTGCTGGAGTCATTATCCAGCATTATCTCCATGGGCAGTTTGGATTCCCAGAACAATATCAGCCACATCTCCTCTTGTGAAGTACTAAGGATTAAGGAGTGGGTTTGGGGGGGTGTTTTTCTAATACTATTACTCAAGATCCCCTACTTGCTAATATACTTCCGGTCATATTGATCTCATCAGTTGATATCAATTATAATCAATGAAATAGTTATCAATAAGTATTCACTATAGAAGTGTAGCTGACACCAAAAAAATAATAAAATGTATTAATATATTTGCCCATAAATACATACAGAATGCAAGTACATGTGAGTTCAAATTTTAAGCATATGTGGTAAAAAGAGGTAAGTCATAGCTCTTAGAAATTCTTTTGCTAGTGTTCTAAAGATGTTTCATTTAGGTATAGAGTAGTTTTTCTACTGGAAATACTGTAGAATTTTGAATGTGTCTTTCCTCATTAAATTCAGTCTCTCTTTGGCACCAGAAGTTATATTGGTAGGACAAATCTATGATGAAAAGTTCCCAAACCTCTAGTCAAAAGGTTGGGGTGGGTGGAGTGGGAGTAGTATTTGAGGAGAGAGGCTTAAAATAAAGTTGTCTCCTCAGCCCCAAGCAATTCCTTCTCAGGGATCTGGCTAGTTTAATTAGTACAATCTCTTTGGTTTTATATATATTCCCCTAGGGCATTGCCAAATCTCTCCACCAATCTAACTCACCTAGGGAGTGTCCTGGTCTTGTTCTGAGGACTTAACAAATGACAGAAATGTGTTTTCACCTAGTTAAGGTATTTGGGCATAGAATCTTATCCATTTAAATAGAAAGCAGATTCCCCTTTACTCTTAGACTCCTGTCTGTTTTATATTTGCTGTCCTCAGTAAATCGAATAGAGGGTATAGCAAAGTCTTTTCCAAATCTTTAGTGACTCAGGGAGGTGCTTCATATCTTTTGTGAATGCCTTGCCTGAGGAGCAGCTAGGCAGCTAGGTGGCCCTGGAGTCAGGAGGACCTAAGGTCCTAGCTGTGTGACCTTGGGCAAGTCATTTAACCCAATTGTCTTGCAAAAAAAAAAGGTGATAAATGCCTTGCCTAGGACTGGAGAATCTCAAACTGGGGTTCTTAGATCCACCTGTCATGGAAAATAACCCAAAAGAGACTTATTCTACAAACTGGTCAGTCTTTTTGCAATGGTGTTACCTTTTTTTCTTAATATTCTTGAGACTTTTTTAGAAATTGGTTGCAGAGTCAAGTTTTATTAGTTATACACACAAAATATACCCTTAGTCTCATTTTCTCTAGTCATCTTTTGTTTTCTTTTAATAAAATTGTATGCCTATTTTATCATCCCACCTAAAGAAGGGGTGGGGGGGGAGTACTGACTCCAGTAATGGAGGAATGATTTAATAAACTAGGATATGTAAGTGAACTGGAATATTGTTTTGCTGAAGGAATAAAGAAGATGAATTCAAAGAAACCTGGAAAGGTTCATAGGAATTGAGTAAAGAAGGCAAAGTAAGTTTCAATATAAACAATGATGACCATATTATACAAGGTTAATACAAAGTCAACAAAACTCAGGTCAAAGTCATGGAAATAATGTTTGTGTTGGAGTTAAAACAGACCTTCTTTCCTGCTTAATTATAAATTCCAAAAAGTAGAAAGTGATATGTACTGTCACAATCACTCCTATAGATAGTTATGTTGGTGCTTTGGAATGTAGAATGTTGAATGTAGAAGTTTCTTGAGCATTTGTTAGGAAAATTCTGTTGTATTTAAATTGTAAAGAAAAATGGAAAGTTTGTCCCCTCTAATAAAAATGATTTGACTAATGCAGCCAGGTATCATCCATATACTCCTCAAAGACAACATATCTTAAAATTATAAGGGATTTATGATCCACTATTCAACAAATATTAAATCTTGCTATAATCAAGAATTAGGGAAACCAAATGACACATTGAAGAGAGTGCCAGACCTGAAGGTCAGGAAAACTGATCTTCCTGAATTCAAATCAGAACTCAGATACTAACTGACCCTGGGCAAGTCACTTAATCCCATTTGCCTCATCTATAAAATGAACTGAAGAAGGAAATGACCAACCACTCCAGTATATCTGGAAATATCCCAAAGGGATCATGAAGAATCAGATATGATTGAAAAATGACTACACAATATTCAAGGAGTTGTGTTTGTAATCTTTATAAAAAGACACCAGGCTTACTCTTCCAATTCTCTCTCTCTCTCTCTCTCTCTCTCTCTCTTACACATACACACACACACACACACACACACAAAAGTTTGATCTCCAAATATTTTAGGAACTAGGAGACCTTTCTAAAGCACCTGGTTCAAGTCAGAATTCTTGTATGTTTTCCCCTATATCAATCACCACTTATCAGTTTTATCCTTTTTTCTCAAGTCTCTTGCCCCATTACCCTACTGAAGATCTTGCCTGTCAAACCCCAGTCTTGAAGTACTCCTGTTATCTACAACTTTTAGTCCCATACATTTTTTTTCTGTACAAACCGTGCTGATTATATGCCTCTACAAACTCATATCTCAATATTGCCTTCACTGAGACAATGCAATCCTTTAATACTTTCCCAATTGGTTCACTATCTCATTCCTCACAGCAATTTTTCTAAAATCTTTTCAACCCTCAAACTTCCCACAATTCTCTTCCCCCACTCTCTTATTTAAGAATCTTGCCAAAAATAAAAAATAAAAAAAAAATCTTGCCACATATTTCATTAAAAAACTTGAGATCATTCATCCAAAACTCCCTCTTCTCTCCTCCTCATCTCACATCTCAGATGCCTCTGCCACTATTTCCTCCCTCAACCCTATATCAAATTAAGACATGGACCTTTTCCTTGCCAAAGCAAACCCCTCTAATATGCATAAGTGATCCTGTTCCCATCTTCTGTGGCAGATGTCTCTCGCCCCCATCATCTTTACAGTCACTAAACTTCATTTCCTGACTACTGTTTCCCTGTTTCCTAAAGACATGTTCATATCCCCAATCTTCAAAATCCCACATTTGGGGGCAGCTAGGTATGCAGTAGATAGAACATCGGCCCTAGAGTCAGGAGGAACTGCATTCAAATTGGCCTCAGACACTTGATACTTATTAGCTGTGTGGCCCTAAGGAAGTCACTTAGCCCCCAAAAACCCAAATCCCTCATTTGATGACACTTGATACTTATTAGCTGTGTGACCCTAAGGAAGTCACTTAGCCCCCAAAAACCCAAATCCCTCATTTGATCCACTCATTTGTGATAGGATCATCCTATAACTTGTGTTGCTATACTCCTTTAGAAGGTTATCTTAATAGATGCTTCCACTTTTTTTCCTCTCATTCTCTTAACTCTGCAATCTAGCTTCTGACTTCATCACTCAACCAAAATTTCTTCCTCTACTGATGATCTCTTAATTGTGAAATCAAAGGATCTTTTCTCAATTCTTATCCTCCTGCATCCTTTGACCCTGTTAATGATCACCCTTTTCTCCTTGATGTTTTCCCTTCAGGTTCTCAAGACATTTCTCTCTCCTGGCTCCCTACCTACCATTTCTATGCTGTCTCCTTTGCTGGAATTTTATCCAACTCACATCCGCTAATTATGGATAATCTACAGAGCTCTTAGACCCTCTTTTCCTATAATATTTCACTCTGAAATCTCATCAGTTCCAGTGGTTTCATCTAACATCTCTATGTTTATGAAACAGATCTACTTGCCTGGCTCTAACATCTCTGTTGACCTCCAATCACATTTCCAATTATTTTCAGACATCTCAGACTGGATATTTTGAAAGTTTAAACTCAACATGTCCACAACTAAACCTAAAGAAGTAGGTTTTGACTTATATGGAAGAGCTTGTACTTTGGGTTATTTTTATATGGCAGAAGCATCAGTGGAAATCCTGCCTGGAGTCTACCTGAAGTAGACACTATGACTCTTTCTTTATAGCAACAGCCTAAGTGAGAGAAGTAGAAACCTTCACTGTAATTCAAGTCTTTTAACAGGTACTGACACAAATCACAAGATCATTGATTTAGAACTGGAGAAGACCTTAGTCTGACTTTTTAAGCTAATAAAGCTTTAAATTACACTTAAAATTTAAGGTATCTTTTATAAAGCAGAACCAAATTATCACTCTCATCACTTACCTCCTAGAGAAGCACACTTTCGAAATGTTTAGATGTCTTCTTGACAAACTTGAGATAGCATAATATAAGCAGACTTTCAACTTGTCCTTTATTCTACTGTTAAGTTCACTGACTAATGAAGTAAGAACTCCAATGAACCCTTGAATCAGATTCAAAAAAATGATAGTTAAGAAATAGAATTTGAGTTAGAGGGAAAAATCTAAAGTAATGCTCCAAGATAAGTCCAAAGCATGAAGGGTGTTGGAGAGAGAGAATTCATAAGGAACCCTTCTGTCTTCTTTAAACTGCTAAGTAACTGACTCCAGAAAAGGGGCTATATTGGGCTTGGGTATCATTCATAGTGTAGTTCAGACAAAATAGCATCTTCCAATGGAACATAGAGACACTTTTTTTTCAAATTATAGAATGTTAAAGTTGGAAGAAACTTAGAGACCATCTAATCCAATTTCCTTCTTTTACAGATGAGGAACTGCTATCCAGAGAGATTAAATGTCTTGTTCAACCAAGGTCACACAGAAAGTCAGTGGGAGAGTCAGGTCTGGAGTTTAAGATTGCTGCTTTTCACTTCTGCCTGCCTTCTACTCCTAACTTCATTGTTTGATTTTAGCCTCTGGGCTGTCATTAAGAAAGAAAAATCATGCTTCTTGATCTATGCATCTTTCCATAGCATCTTAAAAACATGAATCTTTCTGCAGAGAAATCTTCTGTTTTGTGAATATTTCTACTGTGAATTAATTTTGTACAAGACTTCATGACACATCAAACCTACAACATTTTTTTTTTACAATTTATTTTAGGCTCTAACTTGTAATTCCACATGAGCTGTCATCATAATGCTGACTTTTGGGAGATAGCTATAATTAAGCTGAACTCTCCTTAAATTTGGCAATTTAAAAAAATCACACACCTTACTTGTTACCTTGTTGATTCAAAATGTATCTAATTTGAAATCTTTCTTTTTCCTTCTCAAATGTAAGGATTCAATCATCAGCAACACATACAAATAATTGTTTTCTTTGCTTTTTACCAAGGTTCTTAAACTGAGAACTCACATTTTTTGCATGAATGAAAACATTCTTTTTTTTAACTATCATGACTGTTATACTTTTGTCCTAGAATTATAGATCTTCAAGGCACCTCAGGAATCATGTGGTCTATATGCTTATTTTACAACTGAGGACCAGAGAGGCAATATATGAACCAATTCTCTGTAGACTTCAAGACCAAGGTTTAACTGTTGTACCACACTGCCTCTTTGCTGAGTTTTTAAATTCTGTTGAATCTAGTTTATCTTTTGCTATTGACAAGAAAATGTCTATTTTTTATAGCCCTTACATATTTAATGGAATAATTCAACAATTAATCTTTTTTTGGTCCTCTTTTCTTACTGAAATGAATCTCCAGAATGACAACTCATCATCACCAAGTTATTAAATCATGTCATTTAATCTAGGATGAAGAAAGCACAAGCATTTTAAAGCATAATAAACAATTTTTTAAAAAGTATGTATGTGTGTGTGTGTGTGTGTGTCTGTGTGTGTGTGTGTATGAAGGGGAAGATTTTAAACAAGAATCATGGAACTTCATATTCTGGTTAAAGTAATAGGGCATTATAATGTATTTTGCTTTATACAAAAGATATTTTTAGAAAATGTTTTCTTTTTTTAATTTGAATCATTTTAACCATCCTAAAGCAGCTAGATATTTAAAGGATCCTACTTGCATTTAATCCTTTTAAGGAGTAATTCATCATCCCTAATTTATATTCTTTGGAAAAAAATCTAGATTTTTCATGTGTAAAATTTTGTGAACCTCAGTTGTACAGATCTTCTGATTACTGAAGAAAATAATTTCTTTGGGTTTTTTATTATTTTTAATATTCAAAAAAGTTTTCCTTCCAAATTCTCTTTCTCCTTCCCTCCCCACATTGACAAGACAGTGTGATACAAATATACATGTGAAATCATGGAAAACGTTTCCATATTGGTCATGGCAGAGGAAGAAAAATAAAAAAAAAAATTATAAATTTGCACTCAGTTCATCTATTCTCCCTCTGGAGTTAGATAGTATAAAATAAACTATTTCAAATTTTGGATTAAATTCTTTGCTGAAAATATTTTTTTCACTGAGTCATTTTTCTGAATGCCAGTGTCTAGAGATCTTTCAGTGGAGAGCCAATTCTTTAAAGTTATCTAGTCTTAATGCAGGCAGGTGAGATTTCTTATCCTCTCTTCAAGAAGATAAAATGAAGACAATGATTCATAGAAGGCATTACATTTTGGAAGATTGCCTATCCCTAAAAGATTGCCCCAGAAGTCTTTCTGACTACTTTTATTAAGTTCCTGTTTACTACTACAGAGTTTTTAAGACATCTGTTTAAGAATTTATTTTTAGGATATTTATTAAATTTATAAATTAAAATTTTTACAGGTATTTATTCAATTCCCATTTCAAAAAATTTTCTTATATATTTCTTCTATCCTTTATATGATTCATATTAAAAAATTAACTGGGTCATGATTTGTTCCTACTCAAATCTGGGAGATGATTTTTTCCCCCAGTTCCTAGAATGTTATTTTTCTCACACATGGACTTGATTTTGACTATGTTTCTGCATCAAGGACACTTAACTAGAACATGCAAACAAATGATATTAGCTCTTGATATTTATGCATAAAGCTGTTTTTGAAAAAAAAAACCTCTAAGAGATTTTTATTAGGCCCTGGGGTTAAGAGCAAGGCTTATTCCCTATTGTTTATGATACAATAAATATTAAATTCAAAATCAGTACAAGCAAAAATAGAGCTTTTATGCTGTATTAAAAAAATTGGTTTGTATCAGTAATCCCTGAGATGTTGTCCTATGTATGCTCTACTTTTGTATTTGAGCAAAAGAAGAAATCTTGATCAACTAGTTGCAAGAAAGGGAAAAAATAAAGAGAATAAAATGCTCTACCATGGAAATTATTTGCAGCTTAATAAATTATGGCTAATAGTGGGGCTATGATGATTTTTAAAGCTGTTGTTTGAAGTATAACAATAGATTCAGAAGAAAAGACAACTTTTTTAGGTAATCACCTTGCTGATTGCCCAAATGCTTTCTTTGCCAATTGCTTAGTTTCCATGTTTCTTAAATGATGAGACACTCATTTATCTGTATTTAGCTTTATAATCTATCAGTTTATTTTTTCCTTCTTAAAAAGTTCGTCAGGGGGCAGCTAGATGGCACTGTAGATAGAGCACTGGCCCTGGAGTCAGGAGGACCTGAGTTCAAATGCAGTCTCAGACACTTAATAACTATATAGCTGTGTGGCCTTGGGCAAGATACTTAAACCCCTTGCCTTGCAAAAAACCTAAAAAAAAAAAAAGTTCATCAGTAACTTTTATGTGACACTAATATTCTCTTTCCTTAAAAATTCAATTCAGTAGTATCTGATTTTTCATTAACCCATTTTGGATTTTCTTAGCAAGATACTAGGGTGGTATGTCATTTTCTTCTCCAGCTCATTTAATAGACGAGGAAACTGAGACAAATAGGGTTACATGATTTGCCCAGGGTCTTCTTGACTTCAATTTCAGCACTCTATTCACTGATCCATACACGTATCCTTCCTTAAAAATCAGTTCCTCCTGGGGCAGCTAGGTGGTTCAGTGGCTAGAGCACAGGTCCTGGAATCAGGAGGACCTGAGTTCAAATCCAACCTCAGACACCTAATAATTGCCTAGCTGTGTGACCTTGGACAAGTCACTTAACCCCACTACCTTGAATAAAAAAAATCAGTTCCTCCCAATTCAATAAGTATCTATTGTTGTATTAGATCCTGAAGATAATACAATGACAAAAAACACTAAACAATTCCTGCCTTCAAAGAGTTTAGAATTTATTTGAGGAGATGCAAAATATAAGCAGGTAAATTTATGAAATATAAAAATGTAAGTTTATAAAATATAAACAAGATAAATTTAAAGTAGGAGAAATCACCAACAACTAGGGAAAACAAAGACTTTTGTGTGAGAGTGTGTATCCAAGTAATGTCTTGAAGGCTAACATTTCTGGGGGGTGGAGCCAAGATGTGGATAGTGTCTTAGGCGCTTTCTCATAAATCTTCCAAACTAAGGACTTTAACTAAATTTTCCGGAGACAGAACCCACAGAGGAACCCAGTGAGGCAGTTCTCCTACTCAAGGTAACCTGGAAAAGAGAAGAAAGGCTCTGCTCCCCGGGGCTGGAGGGGCAGCCTACCAGAGGGGTGCAGCAGCGGGGTAGTTTCCTGAGCTACGCCCTGGGGAGCACGGGGAACAACTTGGGGGAAGGGGGGGACCTCTGCCAGAGCAAGCACGTGAAGCCCAGCCCTCAGGGCACACAGCAAGCAGCTTGGCCAGATTCAGGAAACAGAAGCATGCAGAGCAGGTAAGCGGGAGCCCCCAGGACATTGAACCTAGGGAGGGGAGTGAAGAGAGAGAGAGACTGCAGAGCTCTATCCTCTGCCCCTGGAACAGGACTCTAGGGCTCTAACCACATTCAGATCCTGATCCCAGTCTAGGCCCCCCCCCATAGAACAGCAGGGCCCCCCCACCTCATCCCTGTGGTAGAGGGGGGTGCATATGGTCATTCACAGACCAGGAGGGAGGACAGAGCCGCACACACTGAGACCCTTGTGGGAGTGTCCCAAAAGCCCAGGAAGCACCCCCAAAACAGGCTAAGGCTGGGAAAATGAGCAAGCAGAGAAACTGGCCATTGAGAAATACATTATCTATGATCCCAAGAAGGATCAATATACTCAGTCTGAAGATGAGGAAGCACAAGCTCCTGCATCTAAAGATTCCAAGAAAAACAGAAATTGGGCTCAGGCTATAAAAGAGCTCAAAAAAGACTTTGAAAATCAAATGAGGGAGTTAGAAGAAAACCCGGGAAAAGAAATGAGAGAGATGCAGGAAAAACATGAAAATGAAGTCAGTAGCCTAGTCAAGGAAATCTAAAAAAATGCCGAAGAAAATAGCATGCTAAAAGCCAGTTTAGGTCAAATGGATAAAACAATTCAAAAAGTTATGGAGGAGAAGAATGCTTTAAAAAGCAAAATTGGCCAGATGGAAAAAGAGATAAAAAAACTCTCTGAGGAGAACAAATCCTTCAGACAAAGAATAGAACTCAGGGAGGTTGATGAATTTACAAGAAATCAGGACTCATTACTTCAAAACCAAAAAAAATGAAAAATTAGAAGAAAATGTGAAACATCTCATTGAAAAAACAACTGATATGGAAAACAGATTTAGGAAAGATAATTTAAAAATTATTGGAATACCTGAAAGTCATGATCAGGAAAAGAGCCTTGACATCATTTTCAAAGAATTACTACAGGAAAATTGCCCTGATATTCTAGAAGCAGAGGGCAAAATAGAAATGGAGAGAATCCACCAATCCCCCCCCCCGAGAAAGAAATCCCAAAAAACCAACCCCTAGGAATATTATAGCCAAGTTCCAGAACTCCCAAGTCAAAGAGAAAATATTACAAGCATCCAGAAGGACACAATTCAAATATCATGGAGCTGCAATCAGGATCACACAGGACTTAGCAGCAACTACATTAAAAGCTCGTAGGGCTTGGATACAATATACTGGAAGGCAAAAGAGCTTGGAATGCAACCGAGAATCAACTACCCAGCAAGGCTGAATGTCCTCTTCCAGGGAAAAAGATGGACTTTCAATGAACCAGGAGAATTTCAAATGTTCCTGTTGGAATGGTCAGGGCTGAACAGAAGGTTTGATCTTCAAATCAGGACTCAAGTGAAGCATAGAGATTGGAGGAGAGGGGGAAAATATGAGGGAATTAATGATGATGAACTGCATATATTCCTGCATAGAAAAATGACACTGATAATACTCATTTGAACCTTCTCAGTTAATAGAGTAGGTAGAGGGAGCTTTTATAGATGAAGCACAGGAGAAAGCTGAATTTGAAGATAAAATATGGTGTAAAAATGGAGTCAACAGAAAAAAAGGGAAATGTAATGGGAGAAAGAAAAAGAAGAGGGGGAATAGGCCAAGATATCTCATATAATAAGATTTTTCTTTATTACAATGAGCTATTACAATGATATGGAAGGGGGAAGGCAAGCGGGAATGAGGGAATCTTTGCTCTCATCAGAGGTGGCTAGGAGAGGAAACAGCATATAAACTCAAGGGGGTATAGGCATCTGGAGTAGGAAGGAGTGAAGGGGGACAGGGGGAAGTGGGGGATCTGAATGATGGAGGAGAGGATGGACCATGGGGGGAGAGTGGTGAGATATAACACATTTTCTTTTTTACTTCTTGCAAGGGGATGGGATCGGATGTCCTGTCCAGGACCATAGGGCCAGGTGGATTCTGGGCCTAAGGGGTGGTAGGGGGGCTCGGGGCCTCTTGGCCCCAGGACCAGGGATCTGTCTGCTGCGCCACTCAGCTACCCTACAGCAGAGTCAGAGTGAAAGGAGAGAGAAAATATAGTACATGATAGTGGAGAAATACGAAAGGAGGGAGTTGCGATCAGCAATGGCAATGGTGGAAAAATATAGAAGTAACTTTTGTGATGGACTTATCATAAAGAATGTGATCCACCCGCAACAGAGTTGTTGGTGTTAGAACAAAGACTGAAGCACATTTTCTATTATTATTATTATTTGGGGGGGGGGGGGTGCAGGGCAAATGGGGCTGGATGGCCTGCCTGGGGCCACATAGCAGGGTGATCGTTGGTTGTCTGAGGCCAGATTTGGACTGTGCTCATGGCTCAAGGGCCAATGCTCTGTCTGCCACCCAGCCACCCCTACTATTATTACTATTTTATTTTATTTTGGGTCTTTTTTCTTTTTTTGGTTTTTGCAGGGCAGTGGGGTTGGGGTGGCTTGCATGTCACATGGCTGGGTGATTGTTGGGTATATGGGGCCGGATATGGGCTCAAGTGCTCCTGGCTCCAGGGCTGGTGCTCTGTCCATTGTGCCATTTGGCCATACCAACAATTATTACTATTATTTTTTTTATTTTAATTTTTTCTCTCCCCTTTACTTTATTGCTCAAGTGAGTCTATTTTGGGGGGGAAGGGGTATTCTGTTTACTCTTAAACAAGAATATTTTATTAATGTATAAAAAATTATTTGTACAAAATGAGAATAAATGAAGATTAAATATTAAAAAAGAAATTAATATACTTAGACAGAGGCTGTGGGTAGAAATTAACTGTGATTTGAGCAAACTTTTAACTCTTAAGGGTTGTGTTTATATTGGGATGGTTGTAATGAGGGTACCTGACAAGGCTAGGTGAGTATAAATTTACTGTGATATGATCAAAAAAAAAAACAACTGAGAATTTGCATGAACTGATGCTGAGTGAGATGAGCAGAATCAGAAAAATGTTGTACACACAAATAGCAACATGGGGATGATGATCAACTTTGATGGCCTTATCCCTTCAATGCAACAATCAGGGACAATTTTGGGGTATCTGTGATTCATCTGTATCCAGAGAAAGAATTGTGGAGTTTGAACAAAGACCAAAGACTATTACCTTCAATTTAGGGGGAAAAAACCCATTATCTTATTATGTAATGCTGCTGTCTCTTAGACTTTATTTTTCTTCCTTAAGAATATGATTTCTCTCTTATCACATTCAACTGAGATCAATGTATACCAAGGAAACAATGTAAAGATTAACAGAATGCCTTCTGTGGGGGGAGGGAAGTAAGATTGGGGGGAAAATTGTAAAACTCAAAATAAATAAAATCTTTCCTTTAAAAAAAGAAAGGAAAAAAAGTTTAACATTTCTTTAAAAGTTCAGTATTTGGGTATACTCTTTCTAAATGCATCCCTTGAAAGTATCCCAGGTTGAGGGTGCTGCATGATTTCTCACCTACTTAAAACCATAATTATTGAACCTCTACCCTAATGTGTTTATGTTTATTAGTTAGCTAAAAGATATAATTGTTTAAAATCAGAAGTATTTCATGAAATAACATAGTGAAGCAAATAATAATAGAACATTTCCCCCATAAATCTGGAGTATACTTCCAGAAATATACAGACAGCAGGGGGAGAATGGACACACTTAGGTGACATGCATAAAGGGCGGACAAATAGGAAAAAAAAATGAAGAGAGCACAGGTCTGGAGGAGCAATTCACAGCCCAGGTACCACAGGACTATTGTTGTTTCTAGTGACTTCACTATGCAACTCTAGATAGAACTTGACCTTGGCTGGGTTTGACTCAAGGCAAGTCAACAAAATTGTTGAAAATAGTACTTTATTTTTTTCCAATGACATATAAAGATAATTTTCAACATTTGTTTTTAATAAAATTTTGAGTTTCAATTTTTTTCCTTCCCTCCATCACATTCTTAAGAAGATAAGCAATTTGATATATAAGAAATATAAGTATAATCATGTAATCAACAAGCATTTATTAAATATTTACCATGTGTTAGACATTACCCTAAGCCCTGCAGATACAAAGAAAGACAAAACAAAACAAAATGAAATGAAGTGAAATAAAACAAAACAAAATTAAAAAATCCAGTCCCTAATCTCAAGAAGCTTTATCTAGGGAGGGAGACAGTATTCCAACAACCTTGAACAATTAAGATCCAGGCAGGATAAACTGGAGATCATTTCTAAATCTCAGAGGGAAAGTTCTAAGATTAAAGGGAACTCGACTAGATTAGGCAGAACTTTTGCTAGTTTTCCCTTTAAAGATATTAAAACTAATGTGAAATGAAAACTTCCTGAAGCCAAAAGCTTCTTGGTAGAAGATGGGACTTAAACTGAAATTGGAAGGAAGCTAGAGAAATCAGAAGACAAGGAGGGAGATGGTTCTGGGTATAGGGATCAACTAGTGGGAAATACTGGAAATTGGAAGATAGAGTATTATATGCAAGAAACAGTAAGGAGGCAAGTGTCACTGGATTTTAAAATATATGGAGGTGGGAGTAGGAATAAGATCTAAGAAGACAGGGGGGGGCAGCTAGGTGGTGCAGTGGATAGAGCACCAGCCCCGGAGTCAGGCGCACCTGAGTTCAAATTCGACCTCAGACACTTAATAATTACCTAGCTGTGTGGCCTTGGGCAAGCCACTTAACCCTATTGCCTTGCAAAAACTTAAAAAAAAAATCTAAGAAGACTGGAAAGAAAACCTGATTATGAGGGACTTTGATTACCAAATAGAGGACTTTATATTTGATCCTGGAAGTAGTAGGGAACCCCTGGAGTTGATTGATGGGAGGGGGGCATGTGGGGAGAATAGTGACATGTACAAAGGAAGATCAGCTTGACAAATGAGTGGAAGATGGATTGGAAAGGGGAGAGATTTGAAGAAGGCTATGGCAAAAATTTAAGGATATAAAATGATGAAGCCTTGCAACTGGGTGGCGATTTTGTGAGAAAAGAGAAAGGTATATATGAGAGATGCCGTGAAGGTAGAATCAACATGATGTCACAACTTATTGACTATGGGAAATCAGAGGCAATGAGTAGTTAAGGATAATACCTAGATTGTAAGTCCAGGTGATTGAGAGGATGGTGGTACCATTGATAATATTAAATAAGTTTGAAAGAGGAAAAAGTTTGGGGAAAGAAAGATAATGAGTTCAGGTTTAGGGCATGTTGAGCTTAAAACATTTGATATTAGTACAACATGAGACGCTCATACTTCATTCAACAATTAACAAAAGATTCCTTAGTAATAGCAGGAGAAGGATATTCCTATGATAAGGATATCTCTTGACACAAGTTGACTCATCTGATTCTGAACAGACCTCATGAAGGTCAAGTATCAGAGCACAGATGAAGCTGTTATGTAATCAGGCAACTAGAAAGTGCTTCAATAACCAGTCTTCAGTTCCCTGAATCAATTTTGTTTCAAGACAGTTTTAATATCTTTAAAAGGAAAACTTTGCAGGGAGTTAGGATATTACTCCTACTACTGACCAGCTCCCCAGTAGGGTAGTTCTCTCTGCTGAGATCCTATTGGGTACTATACAATCACTGATGCCCAGTGAGCTTCATGTCTTTAGCTACTACCTGCTGGTCTTTGCATTGGTACTGATGCTTCCAACTCACTCTCTGCTATCAGCTTTGGGACTTTTTCTTTTTAGAGATATTTGCTGACAAGATTAGCTCCTTTCTGCTAAGCTAAAATAACTAGAAAACCTCTCCCTGCTATGAATGATGGGGAAAATCTTTCAACCTAGCTGCCATATTTAGGCAAGGATTGTTGAACAAAAGTCTAGCAGAATGCCCCCAGTCTACAAATAAGTGAGGAACATTCTTCCTCCAGTAAGTCAATCTACTTTAATTCCTGTCAGTTGCTAACTACCAACCAGTATTCCTCCACAGAGATGTAAGAGAGAAGTATCATGAAAGCTTATAGAGAAAGAAAGGCATAGCCAACAACATTAAAAGTGTAAAAACTTCCACCAATAGGCTCTATAAAACTTAGAGATTTAATTTCATGTATAACTGAAATTTCTGGATTTTTTTATTTTAGCCCTAAATAAGTAAGTTTTTACAAATTTAAAGACAGGACAAGAAGCATAAGTTCAGAGAATTTAGCAACTGTCTTCAAATTCTTTTTTTATTGGCATTTTTAGCTTATATTTTATTAATTACTTATCATTATAAGAAGAACCACTGATAATGTTCCACTGTCTTTTAGAACAAGTTTGGAACTAATTAAGTTAATACATTAAAACACTGGTAATATGTTGCTTGATTACAAATTCTTTACTTACCATTGGTTTTTGTATTTTTTTGTTAATATTTTATTTATTTCTATTACTCTTCTCTGGTTTTTATTATCCTACATGCAATAGAGTTATATAGTGCATGTCCATGAGATTATACAGAGTACAATTTTAAAGTAGTATAGATATTTTATTGAGAGGAAGTAGGAAGACCTTTCATTATCCTTTTTCTCCCAGATGTCTTAGAGTTTCATAAAATGAACTTCAACTATATTGTTATAGAAGTGCCTGTGGCTCATAACCCTTAGCTTTGAACTCTCTCTCTCTCTCTCTCTCTCTCTCTCTCTCTATATATATATATATATATATATATATATATATATATATATATATATATATGTATGGCATGTACAATTTCTCTTCCCCTTGGAGAGTTCTATAGCTCCTCTTCAGTCTTTAAATTGTCACCAGCTCTCTACCTCCTGTTCTAAGGCTCTGAGGCTCTGCTGTAATATTATTGTTATCACTGCCCTTCCTACTGTCTGGGTTATCTTCCTAGTGGCCAACCACATCTATCATGTCTAGAGAGGTAACTTTAGGGAGGGCTATTGACTTGCTGAAGTCCAGATTGTAGAAAGGGGACTTCCTTCCCACAATGAGCCCTTTGTCTAAAGAAGAAGGAAGAAGTGGGAAACTCCAAGTTCCCAGTGGGTCATTCTAGCCTGGCAATGGGGTATGTTGTTGCTCCTCCAGACCAGATAGTCAGAGGTATAACACAGTTCCCAGGTAGCCCAAGGATAAGCAGTAGATAGGAATGTCAGTTTTTTCCTATAGAAAGGGAACACTTCAGAGACCTTGATCCTCTGAGGACAGTGTATTCCTTTGAGATTGTTCCACTCATGGAGATAGAGTATTTCAGGGTCCCTTGCCTTCTGGAAACAAGGACAAGACTCATAGTGGGGATGAGGGGAAGAGGTAGTTCTTTTTTAGATCCAGGAGTTCTCAGAGAGAAGGGACCCTTCAAGGACCTCTCAACATGTTCTACCCATGGCCCTTTGGGGACAGAGCATCCCCCAGGATGCTCTGGGGAAAGAGAAGTGCTCTTCCATTCCAAATTGAGTCTGAAAGAGAATTAGTGCAGCTCTTAGTCACAAATTGTTCTTTTGGAATGAGCCCACCAGGGCCAATATGATTAAGGACTAGTAAACACATTTCCATTAATTTTTTGAGTTCTGCCTCTTGCCTTTGCCTGGAAACAGCCATAAGGCAAGGAGGTTTTCACCTTTGGAGACTTTTCTAATGTTTAGAGTGAATGGAGATTTTTTTGCCTTGTTTTGTTTTTTTTGACTTGTCTTAGAATCCAAGGATCATAAATATAGATCTGAAAGAGACTAGAGAGACTGCTGTGCTACAGTGGAACTACTACTGAATTTGGAGTCCAAAGACTTGGGCTCAAATCCTCAGTGGAGTGTGATCTTAGACAAATCAATTAACTTACCTGGTTCTCATCTATTAAATGAAAAGGGTTGAATTAGCTAACAGCCCCCCCAGTAGCCTTCAGGGTTACCACTCTGGATCTAGCATCGGATGACCACTAGAAAGATGGCCCAGTGAACAGCCATAGTGGTAACAGTAAAGCAGAGCCTCCGAGCCTTGGCACAGGATGGAGAGAGCTGTGACAATTTAAGGACCGAAGAGGAGCCATAGAACTTTGCAAGAGAAGTTGACACGGCAGGCAGGGCGCACCCCACCCTCTCTCGCTCTAGATTTATGATCCAACTCGAATTTATTATCCTAGTGTGACTCACTATTTTACAGAGGAGGAAACTAGAGTCCAGAGTGGGATGGTTTTTTTTTTCTCTTTACAAGTTGGGGCCATTTGTTTTCGTGAAGCCCCTTCCTTTCTAGCCCTCATACAACCACAACCCTCCCCACTCTCCTGCCACATCTGGGTCATTGTGTGTGGCTTTATTTTGCAATCCCTCTCTAGGAGTAGGAAGCATCACGTCCACGGCCCCCGGGGGAGAAGGTTTGGGGGTGGGATCTGGAGGTTTGGGGAGGCGCTGCCCGCAGGAGGAGAGCAAGTAGCGCCCACCACCTCCTCCTCCTCCTCCTCTCCCACCCTCCCAGCCCAGCGGTCCCTGAACCAGTTTCCCAGCCCGGGCTCCCGTTGCCACGGAGACCGCCCGCCGAACGATCCCGCGGCCGGGCCCCGCCCCCCGTCCAATCGGACGGGCGCTAGCGGGGAGCCCTGATTCCCTTTGTTCCGCAGCCATTTCGGGGCACAGAGAAGGGGCCGGAGCCTCCTCGGCAGAGGACCGCACCTCCCCCGCCGCCGCCGCCGCCGCCGGTGTCTGGGACGGTGTGGGACCCGGTAGGTGGAGAGCGCCAGCGCCGCTCCGGGGCTCCGGGGCTCCGGGGTGGGCAAGCGGCGGCCGCGGGCTGCGCAGCCTGCCTTCCCTCTCTCGCTCCCGGCCGGCCGTTTGGAGCCCGGGGAGCGGCGGTGGCAGCGGCGCGGTTCAAACCCTAACAGCTGCGCCTGCCCCCGGCTCGGCAGCGGCGCCTGTGCCCGGCACTGCCCGGCGGAGCGGTGCCGCGGAGGGGAAGCGGGCCGGGAGCGGGGGGCGCCCCGGGGCGGGGAAGGACCGCTGCTGAGCCGCCTCCCCCGGGCCGCCCCCCGGTCCCGCAACCGGGTCCCGCAACCGGGCCCCGCAGCCCGGCCCCGCAGCCCGGCGCGCCCGCCAGTGCGCCCCGGCTTGGCACGGACAATTACGCACGGCGCCGAGCCGGGCTGCGGGCGGGCTGCGGGCGGGCTGCGGGACGGCCGCCCCGACCCGCGCCTCCTCCGGCCCCCCACGCTGCTGGGGATGCCTCTTCTTGTCTCCCTGGTGCATTTCATGCCCTAGAAAGAAAGCGCACTGCCTCGAGAGTCGGAAGATACGGGGTCCAGTCCCACCTGCGGAGCTACCCCCTTGATGACCTCGGGCAAAGCGCCCAACCTCAGTTTCCTCCTCTGTAAAAATGAGAGGGTGTCCTAGATGGCGTTTGAGGTCCCTTCCAGTTCTAGATGTGGCTCTTTGTTTTGATTGAGCCAATGATCCTGCTTTTGCCACTGGCAGAAAATTCTCTTTTGAAGAAACAACAACCACAGTTACGGATTTGAAAGAAGTTAATTATATTTTATTACATTTTAATTATATTTATATATATATAATTGAATATTTTATTTCACATAAACATTTATATGTCTGTTTTATGTATTTAATTGTATTTTAATATCTAATCATATTTTTTATTTTAAATGAAATATATAATTAAGTTTTAAAATTTGGGGGGAGGACTTTTCAGTGCCTGGATTATGCAAACGTCTAATATATGATAATGGTTTTTTTGTTTTGTTTTGTTTTTTAGGAGAAACCGGCAATGGGGTTAAGTGGTTTGCCCAAGGCCGCACAGTTAGGTAATCATTAAGCGTCTAAGGCGGATTTGATCTCAGGTACTCCTGACTCCAGGGCCGGTGCTCTATCCACTGCACCACCTAGCCACCCTTCATGGGCTGCCCTTCATGGGCAGTGGATAGAGCACCGGCCCTGGGGTCAGGAGTACCTGAGTGCAAATCCTCCTCAGACGCTTAATAATTACTTAATTGTGTGGCCTTGGGCAAGCCACTTAACCCCACTGCCTTGCAAAAACTAAAAAAAAAAAAAAAAAAAATTGGTAGGGTTAGTAATGCTATATCTGAACCTCAGTTTCTTTATCTGTAACACAAGGGGGGCTAGACAACTTCTAAGTCCTCATCCAGCTCTAAACCTATGATATGGTTTGGATCCTACAGTAATATAATCAGATTTGAATGTCCTAGCTGGAGACTTCATTTTAAGAACTGAACTTGCTTTCTCAAAAAAGACTTTGGAAAGCTTTGATTAGTGTCCTGTGTCAATCTATGAAGTGAAGATTAGACTGTGTTCTAAGGGCAGAGAGCTCATTAACAGAAGGTTAGTCACCAAATGATGCATTTTTTTAATTTCTTTTTTATTTTGGGAGCTGCTGCAGCTTACAAAGACTTGTCTACCAAAGCATAATAAGTTTGTGATTTGCAAGCTTAGAAGTAGTATCCCTATACTTAAGATCACAAATCCTTATAATATTTAAATAAGTACATTTTAAGCCGTTTTTTGAAATAATGAAGGCTTAAAATAAACATTAAATGTGGCCTTCTAAAGAAGAAGGCAAAAATGAGTCCTTCATCCAAAGAACCTCAGAGTCTAATGGGGAAAACAAAATGGGAGCAAAGAAGATGCATACAAGATATAAACAGGATAAGTATTCAGTAGTCTCTGGGAAAGTGCTAAAACTAAGCAGAACTGGGAAAAATTTCTCTCAGAAGGGGAGACTAGCTGAGACTCTTAGGGAAGCCAAGGAAGCCAGAAGATGGAGATAAGGAGGGAGGAGTTCCCTGTTTTTGGGGGTTGGGACGGGAGGTTTGGGGGGAAGTAGGAGAGGTAGACAGTGAAAACACAGAACCAGAGATGGAGTGGTACATTTGAGGAACACCCAAAAGGCCAATTTCACTGAGTCACTGAGCATATGGAAGGAATGTAAGAAGAATAGAAAAGCAGGAAAAGTCCAACTCTCAAAAGGGCTTTGAAAGCCAAAGAAAGGATTATATATGGAGGTAATGGGGAGCCACAGGGGTTGATGGAATAGGGTATAATGCTCTTAGATCTACATTTTAGGAAGAATGACTTGACATGTTAATGTAGATTGGATTGGAGAGGGGACAGACAAGGCAGAGAAGGTTTTTGCAATTAATTATTTTTCTATCTCTATCTATCCTTCTAGTCTAGGTAATTCTGGTATGAGTTGATAGGAGTATGCACTGAGACGGTAGCAACATCTATAGAGAGAAAGGGACAGAAAGGAGAGATGTTATGAAGCTAGAAATGACATCATTTGATTGTGGGGGTTGAGAGGGAGGAGTTGAGGATGAAACTCATATTGGGAGTGTGGGTGACTGGGATGGTGATGTCTTTGAGAGTAACAGGGCAGTTAGGAGGAGGGGAAGGTTTGGGGGTAAAGATAAATGCAATTTTGGACATGTTGAGTTTAAGTGGCTCAAGGACATTAATTTTGAGGGGTTTAAAAGGCAGTTAGAGATACAAGAGTGGAGGTTGGGAAAGTGGTTAGGGTTGGACAAGTAGAAGAATCATTTGCAGAAAGATGATCATTTGAGACTATGAGGGCTAATGGGATCATCCAGTGATCTTCACCAACTTGAGGAGAGGGTACAAACACAGAGTCTTGGATGACCCCTTCCATTATTTATTTATTTGTTTGTTTTGGTTTTCCCAAGGCAATGGGATTAAATGACTTGCCCAGGGTCACATAGCTAGGTATTCATTAAGTGACTGAGACTGGATTTGAACTCAGGTCCTCCTGACTCCAGAGCCAGTGCTGTATCCACTGTGCCACCTAGCTGCCCTGACCCCTTCTATTAGAAGACTTGATATAGATGAAGATCCATCGAGAGAAAGAGGAATAGTCCTACAGGAAGGAAGAGAACCAAGGGAGACCAGTGCCACAAATGCCTAGAGAAAAATGAATATTCAGCAAAAGAGGATGGTCAGCTTTATCAAAAGACACAGAGATGAGGACTGAGGGTTATATTTGGCAGTTAAGGGAGCATTAGTAACTTTGGAGAGAGCAGTTTCAATTGAAGTATGAAGTTGAAAATCATGCTGCTCAGTATTAAAAAGGGACTTAAGAGGGAAGTAAGTTCAAGACCCTGATTGTAGATGGTCTTTTCAACTAATTTAACTATGAAAGGAGGAGAAAAATGGGATATTAGCTGGTGGGGAAAGAACAAATCAGGATCTTTTTTCTCTCTCATTGAAAAATAAGTACATTAAAATACTTTATAGTAATCATTTAAAGGAATAGAAAATGATTCATGCAAAGAATTAAAAATTTAAATATTGTGCTTTAAAATTTAAATATTAGCTTTTAAAAATGTTTTTAAATTCAAAACTAGTAATGATGACTTTAAGTTCAAATTCTGCCTCTGATTCTTCTTGTGTGATTGTGGTAAAGTAACTAAACAAATTTAAGACTATTTCCCGATCTGTAAAATAACAATAACTAATTGCCTGCTTTCAGAGTTGTTATAAGGATCAAATGAGATAATGTCTGTAAATGTTTTATAAGCTTTGAAGTGCTTTTTAAATGTTCTCAAATATTGTTAAGTTGGAAACATAAAGGGCACTAATAACACTCATGACTAGGGTTTTCCCATATCTTCATATATAAAAGATACTTCATAAATTCTAATTTTCTGAGAAATTTTGATTTTGCTAAGGGATGCTCTCCACATTTTGGCACCATTGACATCTCCAAAAACCAGATTAGACATGATTAGGTTGGAGTCATGATAATCATGAAAGTATAGAGTAAGTTGTCTATAGGATACAAAAGTTTGTAGACATCTCAAAATAATCTCTTACAGTAAATTTAGATAATCAAATTAATCCAAATTAATTGAATGAGATTAGGAAAACCTACAAAATTAGACCATCAAGTAATATTAGAGATTTTTATTAAATTCAGCAAGACTGGCTAAATTCTAGTTGTAGGAAGAATCAATCAGTCATATACTGGTACCTCTGGTTTCAGAGAATGAGATTTAATCCACAACTTCTATAGTGGTGTTCTGGAAATACTGCTAAGTACTTCATATAAGAGACGAGACCAAGAGTTTCCATCTCAATGCATGTATAGCTTGAAGCTTAGCTTCATTTTGGAATTAGGAGACTTTATTGAGTAGATGTACTCAGTTTAGAAATAAAGCTAAGTCTCAAGATCTCTGATAAGTAAAAAGTGCAATTTTAAAACTCAGATCTAGAAGAAAACTGATGAATGAATTGGAAAGATACATTTGAAGTTGATGAGGTAAATGGGAACAGTGCCAAGGCTAGAAATGGGAACAGGGATAAATGAAGGTGATATAAAATCCAAAAGATATTAAAACTTGAAAAAAAAGACAGTCAAGTAATCTCCCATTTTCTCATGAAATTTTAAGTACTTCCAGACTCAAATAAATAATATGATATCTCTAAGTAGAAATGTTATACTTAAATAATAAAATGGTAATAGGTTTATACTATAGACCTGATTCAAGGTAATTAGATTGATCCAGGATGGAGAGATATGAGAAAAACAGCAAAATTATGCCAATAGGAAACAATAGGTTACCAGACCAATTTAGATGGGTGAGCTGTAAAGAAGAGGTTTTCATATAAGTTGAAAATTTCCTAGAACAAATAATTTTTGAGACTACAAATAAAATTCATTGGTCTTGTGTGTGACATAAATTGGTAAAAGAAGTATCTGTGGATGAGCATATGTAACAGAAATGATCATTTCAACTTTTAGCAGGAGAGGGAAAACAAAGAAATCCATCATTCAGTTATTATGTTTTATTTTATGAGCAAGTGTGGGCATTTGTTATAAAAAAAAAATCAGAAATAATCCATAAGAATCTTGGAGTCAATTTCATTCTCTCTCTCTCTCTCTCTCTCTCTCTCTCTCTCTCTCTCTCTCTCTCTCTCTCTCTCTCCCTTCCATTCTTTGCTTCCTTTCTTTTTTGATTTGCTTTTCATTTTATTTTTTCACAATTATAAGTAAAAAACTTTTCTTAACATTCATTTTTTTGAGTTCCCTCCCTCTCATCCCCCTCTCCTTGAGAAAGCAAGCAATTTGGTAATCGATTATACACAAGAAGTCATGCAAAACATATTTTCTTGGAATCAATTTCAAAGCACCCTATTGGAATCCAGAGGGGGGGAAAAAACATTTGTCACACAAGCCAGAGACCTGGCACTTGAAAAGTATCTCTGGCAAAAGAAGAAAGTATTTGTAGAGAACATGTAAGCAACTTAAAAAAAAAAAAGCATCCAAAATGATGAAAAGAGCCAAAATACAAGGAAGACCATGAGGCCAAACAGAAAATTAAACCAAAAAACAAAATTCATTAAGCACCTTGCAACAAATACAGAGCCATTAATAAGAGACTTTTCAATATCAAAGGCAGGAAAGCAAATGGAAAATCAGTGAGGGGGCAACTAGGTGGTACAGTGGATAGCGCACCAGCCCTGGAGTCAGGAGGACCTGAGTTCAAATTTGTCCTCAGATACTTAATAATTACCAAGCTGTGTGACCTTTGGGGCAAGTCACTTAATCTCATTGCCTTATTAAAAAAAAAATCAGTGAGATATCTCTAGATCATTGGAGCATAAAAGGTACTATCAGACACATAAAAGATGAAGCAGAGAAGAAGCTCCATGTTTTTTTCTTTCTTTCTTTCTTTCTTTCTTTCTTTCTTTCTTTCTTTCTTTCTTTCTTTTTTGCTTTGTTCCTAACAGAGGAAGGTATTAAGGAGAGAACTGTAGAAATTTAGAGCTAAAGGAGACCTCAGGGATCATATAATCCAACCCTTTCACCTTATAAAGAAGTGATATCATGTGTTAATGGGTGTGACTAACCAAAGGTCAAACAGATAGTAGCTAAATCATTTGTCTAACAGAAAATGATAAAAGTACAGGATGTCTTACCTGCCTCATTGACCTAGTCCCTCAGGATAAATAATACACTAGTTCTTGGCCTTCACATGGAATTCTTAAAGAAGTAGGTATAAGGGGCAGCTAGGTGGTGTAGTGGATAAAGCACCGGCCCTGGAGTCAGTCAGGAGTACCTGGGTTCAAATCCAGTCTCAGACACTTAATAATTACCTAGCTGTGTGGCCTTGGGCAAGCCACTTAACCCTGTTTGCCTTGCAAAAGCCTAAAAAAAAACCAAACAAACAAACAAAAAAGAAGTAGGTATAAAATGTTGGACCCTTTGACCAAAATGAGTGATGTGTTTTTCCGAATGACCCTGCCTCTGAAGGCAGGCTGGTTTCCATCTGTGGGAAGGTCTGCAGACCTGACCATGGGGACTTTAAAAGACTGAATTAGCAGGCATGATCCAAGAAAGGGAAGGATCTGAGTCATTGCTGGAATTGAATTGAATCTTGGCTGGGCTGCTTATAACCTGTGTGAGCTCGGCATGTCCAGAAGCAAGGCAGAGCACTTGATCCTATCTTTGAACAAAGACAGAATGAATGATATGTCTGCATTGTCTGGGTGAAGTTCTTGGTATCAAATCTTTGGAGGGTATCAGTAACTGAAATTGACTTTATGCTTCCATTAGATTTACCAAGTGACTTCCACTTCACCCTTCCAGGTAGGCAATGCAAATATTTTTATTCTTATTTCACAGCTAAAGAAACAGCTCAATTAGTGAGTTCCTCAGATTTGCCAATAGCAATAAAGTGAGAGCTCTCTTTCCAACCATACCATGTTTTCTCCTAGCTCACATTTATATAGTGATTTTTTTCCTCATGACTCTTTGGATTATTAGGCCTAAAGAAAATGTGACCCAGAGGAGGACCTAACATTATCAAAAGGAATGGAGGGATTTATGTGTGAAAATCAACTAATAAAATTAGTATTAGTAAGGGTAGGGGTTTTATTAAAGTTCACAAAATACCAAAATGATTGAACTTGGATTTCCTTCCCAAAATTTAGGAAACTAGTACCAAGTGACACCCCTTGAAATATTAAAGGGATAATATGGGGACAAATGGAAATAATTAGCTTATGTTTCTTTTAAAAAATTCCCCAGGGGAAGCTAGGTGGTATAGTGGATACAGCCCTGGAGTCAGGAGGACCTGAGTTCAAATCAAATACTTAATAATTACCTGTGTGACCTTGGCAAGTCACTTAACTCCATTGCTCTGCAACCCCCCCCAAAAATGCCCCTGAAGTTTTAAGTTTTAATAGCTTAAAAAAAATATTGTAATTCACAGTAGAATAATGGTAGTAACTATGTAATTTAGTAATAATAGTAGTAACTTAAAATAGCAACAATATAGTAATATGTAATAATGTAATAACTTTAATAATTAAAAATAGTAATAATAGCAATGATAATTTTAATAGCTTAAAATGGTAGTAGGTAAATTAATAAATAGTACCTCCCAGTACTCCCACTTCTCTAATAAGGTATAGGTTGAAAAAATAGGTTTATTAGGGATTAGATAAATTTATGGATGATAGATCCATCAGCATATATGATAATAATGATTTGAAGAATTAGGGATGTTTGGAAATATATCCCTGGTTTTTTAAGGATTGACATAGAAAAAAAAATCAATCTTCTGTGGTTGCATCTCATAGAATCTTCACAATAATCCTATAAAATAAGCCAGACAAATGTTATTCTAACCATGTTATAAATGACAAAACTGAGACTCAGAAAAAGACTGAGTGATTTGTTTAAAGAAAAATAAAATCAAAGTCTGAGGTAGATAGTTGAGGAGGCCAAACCATGGTTGGAGAACATTCATATTGTCACTGGAATGAACGGGCGAATTCTTTCTCTGTTCCACTGTGGCATATTCTCCTACCATGTCAAACTTTGTTCTTTTCTCCTCCATTGCTCTGGACCCTGACTAGCTAGCTGTTTTTATTTTTGTACTATCAGTGGTGGAAAGGAATTTTTCTTAAGCAAATTAAGTAAGATTTCAGGGGGAACGTTTTAAGTTACTTAAGAAAATAAACTGTTTGTAAGTACTATATCATTTACATTATAAACAATACCTGAGAAAATTATGAATCATCCTTACCTATTCATTAAGGCAAGTTCCCTACAGATTTCTGCTAAGCAGCAGTTTTAGAGGAGTTTCAATTGCTTCAATTTAACAAAATTATATTCATAAGTGCTATAATATAAAATATAATTTAGGGCAGCCTTTCTCACAGCTAGCTATAATTAGTGAGCTTCTGGTTGCTCTCTAGGAAAATGTGCAGAGTTTGCTAATCTATCAGTTCTTAATAATGTAGTTAAAACTTTTAATAATAAAAAAGCCAAAATGTTTACTATGCCCTAGTGAATTTTGGAGACATATAATGTGTTAGATCACATATCACTTAAAATTAGATTGTAACACCTAATGTGGTGTCCCAGCTCTCAATATCTTGCAAAATCATCAAAAATAACAATCAAGAACATAAATATTCTTAAGCATTGAATTTTTGGCAATAGTCTATTAGTCAAACTTTCTAAAAGCAGACTGAATACTTGATTCAAGTTTCAGAGCATTTTCATATATATTGCTATAATATATAGATACTCTTTCTTCCTAATTCAATACCCCAAATTTAAAGAACATAATTTTATATACCATATGGGGCAGTTTAAAAGTGTACATGGATGTATTTGAAGAGATTCTCAAAAATTGTTTTTCCCCTAAATTCTTAAATTATATGTATATAGGAGGTTCAAAGGAGGCCGGAATATATCTACTATCACTGACTATAATGTCAGCAAAATACATATGTATCATGAGATTAACTTGTTTGAAAAAAAAGAAAAGGAAAAGAATTTTTAAAAAAGTAATGCCAGTTGTGGTAGAGACCTGCTACCAAAAAGGTTAGCCTGAGGCTAGTGGTTCTGGAGAGACTGAACTCTGAGCTGTTCTTGTCTAAGCCTTTGGAGTGTGGGTGTCTGCATTTCTGCAGCTTGACATTAATATGTTGAGCCTCTTAGGAACCATTCCAATGAATTTAGATAGAAATGCTCCTAAGATAGGTTGCTATCTTGCAATCCTTCTTTTATGTTTAATAATCTACAGATTTCTTCTGCAAGAGGTGAATGAAAAGGTATTGAAGTATAAACTTACCTTCTAGACTTACCTAAAACAGCTCTGGGACAAGTTCAGTAGCAGACAAAGATGATGAGGATGATATGTACCTCACCCTGTACCCACAAGATTTTGAATTTTGCTAAGGCTCTTCATCTTGAAAAATCAAATCCCATCTCCTTCACATCCTATCTTTACTTCCTCCCGGCTTCTGCCCCACTTTTGATATTCCCAATAGGAAGGAAAGTGAAAGTTTAAAGGACAGAAGTAGATAACCTTGCAAAAGATGTTTAGGGCCATCTGGATTAGAGCATGGTGCAAATGAGACTAAGACCCCCATTTTGAGGATTTTTCCCTGTTTAAACTAGTTAGCTTCACCTTATCCCTTGATCTGGCTGTACCTATGAGACACTACTGAGCAATCTAAGCCACTGAGCAAAATATAGGGTATTACAAATGCAAAATCATTACTAGAAGAAAAAAAAATTTTGACCACATTTAAAGAGATTTTTGTATCTGGACAATAAAGCCTAGATAATTTCCAAACCACAACAATATTATAAAGAAAAGTCTGAAAGACTTAGGAACTCTTATAAATTCAGTGACCAACCATAGCTCCAGACAACTGAAGATGAAGCAGACTACCTCCCTCCTGGAAGAGAAGTGATGACTCAAGATGCAGAATAAGATATACCTTTTTAGACATAGTGTAGAAATTTGTTCATTGAAAGGGTTTATTACTATTTCAATTTGGAGTAGGAAAAGGGGTTAATGATAGAGTTGCCTCCCCCCCCCCCAAGAAAAAGAGTCATTGAAGCATTTCTTTTAAATGCACAACATAAAAATAGAAGAAAGGCCAGGAGGAAATGCAGATGAACAAGAAGCCAATTAGGAAGTTGTTTGAATAATCTAAACTGGAGGTGGTAAGAACCCAATGACTATGAGCAGAGAAAAGGTGATGGATGTGAGAAGAGTTGAGTTAAAAACTGATTGAATGTTTGTGCTAAGGGAGACTGGGGAGTCAGAAAATACTGAAGTCAACCTAAAACACTGGGACACTATCTAAAATATATTTCTTGGGGTGGCTAGGTAGCTCAGTGGATAGAGCACTGGCCTTGGAGTCAGGAGTACCTGAGTTCAAATCCGGCCTCAGACACTTAGTAATTACCTAGCCGTGTGGCCTTGGGCAAGCCACTTAACCCCATTGCCTTGAAAAATCTAAAATATATATATTTCTTATTCTCCAGTTTGAGTTTATCACTTCTCTGCCAGGAGGTAGGCTGTACCTCAGGCAAAAATAGGAATATTTGGAAGAGAGATGGTTTGGGGGATATTGTTGGGAGGTATATATTGAATTTGAGATGTTTCTGTAAGGCATCCAGTTTGAATGTCTAATAAAGGAAGGAGAAGGGAACAAAGATTTAATAAGCATCTCCATATTTATAAGATAATTACCTTTATAAATATGTTCTCATTTTAACCTCACAACAACCTTGTAAAATAGGTGCTGCTGTTATCATTTCCATTTCATAGCTGTAAGGCAGACAGAAGTGAAGTGACTTTGTAAACAGGGTTACAGAGCCACTAAACAACTGAGCTGGATTTGAACTTGGGTCTTTCTGACTCCAGCCTGGGCTTCTATCCTCCTGCAAAAGGTGAAGACTGTTATTCAGAGTCACAATTAGGGATGCAGAAATAGATCATCTTCAGAAATCGATTCATTAAACCCATGGTTACTGATGAGGTCACCTGTTGTTTGTTCTCAAAGACAAGTATGAGACCACGACACCAGGAAGGTGATGCCATGACATACAAGTGAATTGGATTTAAGTGAGGGAGAGATGTGCAAAGTGACTGTCTCCCTTTCTTCTCCTGAGCCCTCTGGGTTACCTACTGAAGGCCCCTAGAAAAGGGCCTAGGATAGAGCTTGGTTCATTGATTATTTTTCAATAAATCACTCATTAGAGCAAAACATAAAGACTTTCTTCCAATAAGATATTTCCCTTGGGTAGGTTTAATATGCAAGATCTGTTGATAGATGTGATCACTGAGATAACATTATGCATCACATCCCCAAGCATCTGTGCTTGACCCCCAAGCTATTGTAACAGTTTTATCAGTGATTTAGATACAGGCATGCTGGTCAGGTTATTTTCAGTAGACACGTTTTTTCTCCCAACTGTTCTTCTAGAAGGTAGAACTAATGCATTAGTTGATAAAATCAGGATTCAGAAAGCTTTTGACTAATATGGTTGACTTGAATAAATGGAATTTAATACTTAGTTTCAAAAGAATCAGCTTCCTGATTATGAGACACAGTTAGGGTACCATGTAATTTGAAAACAATCTTGGGGTTTTATTCTCTTGCAATTCAGTGCGTCCACAGTGTGATATGGAAGCCAGGGGTCTTAGATTGTGCTAAGAGAATCCTAGCATCCATGAATGAGAAGGTCAGAGTCCTTCTGTACTCTGCTTTGGTGAAATGATATCTGGATTATTGTGTTTAGACTGGAATATTTTAGGAAGGACTTTGATAAGGAAAAGGAGGGCAATCAGGATGGTAAAAGGTCTTGAGCCCATCCATGTTCTAAGAGTAGCAACAATAATCTTACTCTCTACCCTTTTACAAATAAGGCTAATTTTCCCTTAAAAGACCATCCTCTAGACTTGATTGTATAAAATTCAAGTTCAGACTGTTGAGCTCCCTTCCTAGTTGAACAAAACAGATACAAACAGTTCCACACTTGAGGCATCCTCCATATCTTTATTGAATATCCATCTCATGCTAAGCAAATCTCTCTTTTTTAGTGTTATAAGTGACTCATTTTGTTTAAATATCAAACATAAATTACCAGGGGCTTATCCTGAGTTAGACCAAGCCCAGAGCATGTGCTATATGAGACTGCCTTAAAGGAATGGGGGGGGGGGGGGGGGGTTATCTAATGAAGAGATGATTAAGAACCTTGAGTCCAGGCTATAAGAGGACTACATTGATGGATATTAGAATATTTAATCTCAAAAGATGGATCTGTCAGGGTATTTGAGAAATGTATTCAAGTATTTGAAATACTGGGGAAAAAAAATTAGACCTATTCGGTTATTCTTCAAGGGAAGAATCAAGAGCAAAGCTTGAAAATGTCAAAGGTGCAAATTTAAAGAGGGGAATTGGGGAAAGGAACCTTCTTCATAGTTAAGAAAGCATCCTAATGTGAAATGGTCTCCTTCAGATGTCATTGGAATCCTTTAAGGAAAGACTGGAGGTCCTCTCCTCAGAAATAGTGCAAAAAGGGATTCCAAGCTAGCTACCAGTTGGACTAGATTGCCCTGGAGGCACCCTCAAGGGACTCCCACTCCTAACATTCTGTGATTCTGTTAACTCTGCCAGAAAATTCTGTTCAGTTAGAAGATAGAAAACTGAGAAATCATTCCCCCAGCTCCTCCCCATGGAGAGTTCTGCTTAGTTCTTTAAAGGTCTTTACAACCAATTTCTTCAATCCATCCACAATGGCCTACTTGCCCTGCTCATCCACCATGTTCCAGCTTTGCAGCTCTCCCCATGTCTGGAATGCTCTTCTTTCTCACTTCCCTCTTTTATAATCCCTGACTTCCTTCAAGATTTAACTCAAGTGCTATCTTGTGCAAGAGACATTTCCTGTTTTTCCTCCAATTCTTTTCCCTCTAAGTATCTGTTTATGCCATCTCACCCAGAGTCTGAATTTTTCTTAGAATATTTAATCTGAAAAGCTGGATCTGTCAGGATATTTGAGAACTGTATTCAAGTATGTGAAATACTGAGAAAAAAAAGAATTAGGCCTATTCGGTTATTCTTCAAGGGAAGAATCAAGAGCAAAGCTTGAAAATGTCAAAGATGCAAATTTAGAGAGGGATCATTAAGCCCATCTTTTAATTGAATTGAATTTCTTTGTAATCCCATGGGTTCTATTTTATTTATATCCATTTCATGCCCAAGTCAAGACAATCCAATCTAATTCTCTTTTATGTGTTAAAAGCATTATTCAGGATTGGTTGGGTGGTACAGTAGATGGAGCATGGGCCCTAGAGTTAAAAGGAACTGAGTTCAAATTCATCCTCAAGATACTTGACACTTACTAGTTTTGTGACCCTGGGCAAGTCACTTAACCCAAATTGCCTGACAAAAATAAAATAAAATTTAAAATAATAAATAAACTAAACAATAAATAATTTTATTTATATGTGTAAAATAATGAATTATTTTTAAAACATTATTCTGAGTAGGGACCCATTGTCTTCACCAAACTGTTGAAGGAACCCATGACACAAAAGAAGAACCCTTGGTCTACTCTATATGCATCTTAATTTATAAAGAGGGAGACTTCATTAGAATGTAAGCTCCATGAGAGCAGGGACATTTCCTTTTTTCTTTGTATTACCGGAACTTAGCTCTATCCATTGCACATAATTTCAATGCCTAATAAATACTAATTGATAATTGATGAATAAGACCTTTAAACTCTACAAAATTTATTTTTGAAAAGTACCTTTTGGTTTGTTTTGTCAGAATTTTGGACTCAGGTGAAAGTTAAAATTTTGGAGAGGACAAAGGAAATAAGAGTAGCAGTTGAAATAATATTTGCCAAAAGAATAGAGTCATTAAAGAAAATCACATCCTTAGTGCAGGTGGAGAAATATATACCCATATATTTTAAGACATACCTTTTTATCTTCTGTAGATTAAAAAAAAATATTACTTTGAGTTCTTTATTTTTGCTTTTAATAGCTTGTTTTCAAGTTCTATTATTAGACAATAATAACTCAAAGATTTACAAAGTACTTTTCTCAGAACAAGCATTTGAGGTAGATGGTGCAAATAATGTTGGTCTCATCTTACTCATCAAGCGACGAAGGTTCAGAAAGATTAGGTGAACCTCTGCATAGTTAGCATCTGGCAAAGGTAGGAACCAGAGCTTGAACCCAGGTCTTCTGTCAAGCAGGATGTCAAATAGACTTCTTAAACTCATCATGTTCAAAACAGAACTCTATCCCCTAGTCCTGTCTTAATCATAAAACTGTGGAAGGCAACACCATCTTCCCAATTCTAGACTCCCTCTATCTCTCACACACCAGCCCCCAAATCTTTTTTTAAAATTTAAATATTTTATTTTTCCAACAACAGCAAGGTTTTGAGTTTTACATTTCCCCCCCTCCCCTCTCTTCCCCCTCCCTCTGTCAGAAAACAATCCAACATAGGCTCTACATTTATAACCATCCCAAGCCCCCAAATCCAAGCTGTCTCCAAGGCTTTGTTGACTGTCACTTTTGCACATCTCCCAGATCTGCACTGTTCTCACCTGAGGCCCTGCCACCTCTCTAGCGAAGACCCCCATCACATCCTGCTGAACTGTTGCAGGAGCCGCTGGTGGGTCTGCCTGCCTAATTTTACAATTATTTTTAATTTATAATTAATTTTCAATAATTTGTAGATTCTTTTCTTATATATTATTCAGATAAAAATATAGTAGAGTTCTTGTAGTTTTTACTGATTCTTTTCATTTAAGGTAGTATATCTTTTCTAAATTTCCTAAAATTCCTAAATTTTCTAGATTTCCTAAATTGTGATTTTCCTCAAATGAAAGTTGGAGCACATCAAATCTTCCCCCCCTCCCCCCCCCAGCCCAACTCCTCCTAACAAACTCAGCAGCCCCCTATTGCCTCCCAGAGCACCCCCAAAGTTTGGCAAAACTTCATAAGCTAGTCTTCTCCTACCCTTGCCACTTTTTACACTTTACTCCCTATCACACACTCTTCAATTCAGTAATATTGCTATTGCTATGACTGTCCCCTATGCCTCAACACTCTTCCCTCCTCCCCTCCATCTACTCATCACCCAGACTTTGTTTAAATCTCATTTGAAATCCACTTTCTATGGAAACCTTTCCTAGTCCTTCTTAATTCTAGTGCCTTCTCTCTATTAAGTATTTCCTGTTCATCCTATACTCATAGCTGTTGTTTATCCTATACTCCTGCCACCTGAGGTATGTTGTCCCTTTGGTTAGATTGTAAACTCCTCCAGGGCAAGGACTGTCTGCCTCTCTTTGTCTCCCCTGAGTTTAGTACAGTGACTGGCCCATTAATGGGAACTTAATAAATGTTCACTGAATGATTAATTGCTGCTTCTCTTGTTCCCTAATTATCTGATGGCTCTACAATTTTCAGAAAAATAACACTGAATCAAAGTCAACTGGTTATTCAGTTTAAAATTAATACTAGCTGACCATAATACCCATCTGCTTTTTAGTTCCATTGTTTTGTATTTCTGCTTCTCAATTATTGGAGCAGAACCTGAATTTTCCCTTGGGATTATGAAATCTGACTCTACTCTCTAGAAAAAAAAAAAACATACATTTTTCCAGGAATTAAAAAAAATTATTGATATACTGTTTTTTTTTAAAAATTCATTTCAGGATATATCCTTCTCCCCATCCAGTATTAACATCCCTTGTAATTAAAGCAAAATTTTAAAGAAAGGTGGGAAAGCAGTTCAGCAAAACTATTTGGAACATTATCTGGGTCTGATGATATGTATAAGTGGCAGAAATAGAATTTTAATTCAGAATTTCTGACACTAAAATAGTCATAATTTCAGTATAAAATTTTTTTCCTTTTGGGTTTGTTTTGAGTTAGCAGAGAATTAAAGTTGTCCTTAGTGATATGGAACTTGCAAATTTTTGTTGTCCAGTCATTTCATAAACCTCATTTGGGGATTTTTTGGCAAAGGTTCTGTAGTGGTTTACCATTTCCTTCTCCGGTTCATTTGACAGATGAAGAAACTAAGACAAACTGGATTAAGTGACTTGTTTAGTGTCTGAGATTGGATTTGAACTCAGGAAAATCAATCTTCCTCTTTTACACTGCACCACCAAGTAAATGCTTGCAAAATAAAATAAAATAAATAACCTAAAATAGATATAATAAAAATTATTCTCATAATAGCTCCTATTTCTATTGTCTTTTTTTTGGGGGGGGGGTAGGGCTATGATTTTTTTGTATAGGGAACTCCAGAATTGCCTTGAGTTCTAAGAAATTAAATGACTTTTCCAGGGTCACATAGTTCCAATGTGTATTAGACCTAGGACTTGAACCCTGGTCCAAGCCTGAAGATGACCGATAAATAGAAGATATTCTGTGTCTGGCACTGGTTAGATATGGAAAACTTTGTCTATATAAAATTTTATTTGCAAGTAATTTCATTAATCTGAAAATCAATTCTCTTTATTATGAAATTGAATATAGACATAGACCTCTACATGCTATATTCATTTTTAATATGTTTTAAGTGCTTGTTTATAGATTTGGAGTTCTTTGGATAGTTACATACATAAATTAGCTATTTTAATTGTGATTCATGTTCAAAGATTTTTTTAAATTGCAATAAATATTTTAAGTTTGTAAAATGTCAAGAAGAAGGAACTTCACATTTGACCTTCAATAATGATTTCCTTAATTTAGCACTCTGCAAAGGTCATAATTTTTATTTGATTAATTTTTAATAATTTGTAGATTATTTTCTTATATGACATTCAGGTAAAAATATAGAGGAGTTCTTGTAGTTTCTGCTGATTCTTTTCATTTAATGCATTATGTGTAAGACACAGACTTATCTCAGGGTTAGCATGGGGGACAGGGTAGTATCTAAAAACACTGGAATTTGGGGCAGCTAGGTGGTGTAGTGGATAGAGCACTGGCCTTGGAGTCAAGAGTACCTGGGTTCAAATCCAGTCTCAGACACTTAATAATTACCTAGTCCTGTGGCCTTGGGCAAGCCACTTAACCCCATTTGACTTGCAAAAACCTAAAAAAAAAAAAAAAACAACACTGGAATTCTAACCTTTTCAATAAAATTTGACCCAGTTGACATAAATTGAATTGTTCATTTAAAAATGTTTCCATTTATTTACGAAAGATCAATTTGTTTCTGTGGAAGGAATTTTCTTATCATGTGTTAATTTTTTGTTTCCCATACAGTTTTCCTCCCACAAAATAAATGTATCATTATGATTATTCTGAACTCTCCAAGGGTCTTTTTCCTACAGAGATCTGAAAAGTCATGTTAGAAGAATAATATGCTTTCCCCTGAACTAAAGGTTATTTGCTCAGGCTTTTTTGCAGCTTCTGCTGGTTCTTTTCATTGTAATAATTTTGAATGTTATTTAATTGAATGTGCTCAGTATGGTTGCTGAGTTTTTAAAATGGAATTTCTTGCATTAAGCAGTCAAGTATTAAAGTTAGTGTTCTCCAAAGACAAAAAACAAAACAAGAAAAAAAAAACCTTGATGAAGAATATGTGCAGTTTTTCTGTTGGTACATCAAGAAAATGTCTTGGGTTTTGTTTTGTTTTTTTTTGCTATTTGTTTCTGTACAGATAGAAATAATTGCTTTTGAGGACATTTTACCTTCAGTATTCACTTATGATATCCTTCACTCTTTTTTTCTGCCATTAATTTGTTCATATCTGATCTTTAAAAGGCTGAAGATCCTAGATTTAAAAGAAGACAGTTTTAGCACCAGTCTTAGAGTCAGGAGGACCTGATTTCAAATCCAGCCTCAGACACTTAATAATTACTTAGTTGTGTGACCTTGGGCAAATCACTTAACCCCATTGCCGTGCAATGCCCCCCCCCAAAAAAAATTACAAATTTTCTTGCACCCTATGATGAAACATAATTTATCTGTTTCTTGATAAATAGGGAATCACTATGACAAAATATCATTTAATGTACTTTGCTCTCTTTGAGTTATTGCAGTACCCTCAGGGGCTTTTAAATGTATATAAACCTATTTGCCCCTTCACTAAATAACCCCAGGCAGCTTTTTGTAGTTTATTGCCTTCAGACCTGTTTTCTTGCTGTTCTCTATGTACTCTAGCAAATGTATATTCAGTTTTAATTCCTGAATGTAGAGCCCACTAGGATCATCAGATTTTTAAGACTGGAATATCCTTAAATATTTTCTAGTCCAAATATTAGATCTTACAGAGGGGTAAACTGTGTTCAGCACAAAAATTATATTAGTTTACCAGATAACTTTTGATTACTGAAAAACTCTCTTTACTTTCCTTCCTCTAGGCCCTTTGACTGCCAGTCTTAGAGATCTCATCCCCTGGGGGTTTGGGTGGGTGAAGGGGGAGTATGCATGGCAAGGCTTTGTTCTGGACCCTAGTCTTCTAGTCTCTCTCTCTCTCTCTCTCTCTCTCTCTCTCTCTCTCAACTTTCCTTTGAAGGACTAATCAATTCCCACTGGTTCGACTGTCTTCTTTGCCCACCTGACTGCAGGATCTTTATATTTAGCTCAATTCCCTCTCCTCTGAATTCTAATTTTGCTTCAACTAGAAGTCCCATGGATATCTCAAACTCAATAAGTCTTTTTTGGGGGGTAGAGTGGGGAAGAGGACAGGGAGGCAATTGGAATTAAGTGACTTGCCCAGGGTCACCTGGCTAATAACTATCTATTTACTGTGCCAACCATCTAATTATCTAACTACTGTGCCACCATCCAACTGCCCCCAAATTCAATATGTTCAAAAAAAAGATCATCTTTTCCCTCTGTTTTCGTGGAAGGCATCACCTTTCTTCTGTTGTTTGACCTTCATTCTTTTTAGGTTTTTTTATTTTTGCAAGGCAAACGGGGTTAAGTGGCTTGCCCAAGGCCACACAGCTAGGTAATTATTAAATGTCTGAGACCAGATTTGAACCCAGGTACTCCTGACTCCAGGGGCGGTGCTTTATGCACTGCACCACCTAGCCGCCCCTAACGCCACCTAGGAGCCCCTTGACCTTCATTCTTGAAGAAGACTATGACATCAGAGAGGTGATGCCATGATATTTTAGTGAGGAAGGATTGTGCAAGTTCACCAGCTTCACATTCTCCTTCAGAGCCATCTAGGTCCAATGGCCAGATATGGATCAGGATGACTTGAGATGACCCCAGATGTAGTGGGAGACTAGCTTTTTCAATCTAGAATCTTTTAACAATTCTCATTAAGGCAATGGCCATTCAGTGATTAAAGTTGGGAAAGAAAAGAGGGGGGAAAAAATCAGTCTGGAAGGGAAACACCCTCAGGGTTTCTGGCCAAAACAAAAAACAATCAGGTCTCCTAAAGAGCCAGCTCTTCTTTACTCTTTCTCTCCCCTCCCTGTAGTGTTGCCAAATCTTGTCATTTCTGACTCCGTAACATCCTCCTCTCTTTTCTTCGGCTCACATATATGGTCACCTCACTGGACATTACTTAGCACTCCTTTTCTGGAGCTCATCACCTCTTGGCTAGACCAGAGTCAATATCATCTTTCCAAATGTTCTCCACTTCTCAATACTCTTTTCTCTCCAATCTATCCCTCACCCTCCTGCCAAATTGGCAGCATCCTCCCCTCTTCAGAATGCTTCAGCCATTCCTTTTTGCCTCTGAGATAAAATAGAAACATTTCTTCATTAAATATCTAGGAGGTTAGGGAATCGAGCCTTCTAGATCTGGAGAATTTTTTGGCCTTCCTTTTCTACTGGAGAAGTTTGAATTATGGTATTAAAAGATAAAATATATTGATATTATAAAATAATGTGCATTTATTTTATGAATTTCTGAGTTAATAACTATTGTTTATGGCATCTGCTGGCTTTCACATGTCATCTTTGGTTTCTGCAAAATGCCCCCAAAATTGTCATTTTATTTCTTATGCCAACCCAACATATATATATATATATATATATATATATATGTATATATATATATATATATATATATATATAGAAACTGATGGGTAAAGTTAAAAACTTAAAAGGTGGATGCAATAACTGTATCTGGCATTTCTAGGCCTTCAGAGTCTGACTTTACCTTCTCTGTTGAGTTCACATTACTCCCCCTCATACATTCCACATTTCAACTAAACTGGTATTTTGCACCTATGACAATCCTATCTCATGCCCATGTATCTTTGCCCCTTGCCTAGAATGTCTTCCTTCCTCACTTGGACCTTTCAGAACCCTTTCAAATCTTAGCCTATTCCTTCAATTCCCCCAACTGTCAGTGGTCTTTCTCCCCACTCTTAAGTTTTTATATATATATATATATTTTTTTTTTAATTTGCTTTTGTGGGGCAGCTAGGTGGTGTAGTGGATAGAGCATTGGTCCTGGAGTCAGGAGGACCTGAGTTCAAAACCAGTCTCAGATACTTAATGATTGCCTAGCTGTGTGATCTTGGACAAGTCACTTAACCCCATTGCCTTAAATAATTTTTTTTTAGAGTTTTTCAAGGCAATGGGGTTAAAGTGGCTTGCCTAAGGCCACACATCTGGGTAATTATTAAATGTCTGAGGTCGGATTTGAACCCAGGTACTCCTGACTCCAAGGCCAGTGCTCTATCCACTGTGCCACCTAACTGCCCCTTAAATAAAATTTTTAAAAATTTTGTATTTGTTTAACTACATGCAGTTTGTTTTCCCCTGGCAGAATGTAAACTCCTTGGGGTCAAGGATGCTTTCCATTTTTTAAAAAAATCTTTACAAACCCAGTACACAGGACCTATTGGCGAATACTTGTTTCATTGAACTGAATTGAATTTCACAGACCAAGAATACCTTTGGTAAAGGTCCGGTTGAAGAAATAAAATTAAAATTAAATTCAGACTAAAATATATTAAATTCAAATTGGTTTGTTTGTTATATGTGGTATGTTTTTAAAAAAAAGGTTTGTGATAGGAAAAAAAACTATATTCCTACTGTTTAATGTAGTCTCTAGCACCCAAGCTTGTTGACTTGACTTGAAGTGCGACTTTTGTATGTTTGTACATAAAAAGCCATCCCCACCCCTTCTTTCTTTAGATCAGAATACTTCCTCTGAACCTCAGTTTCCTAAACTGTAAATTGGAGATTAATACATGCCTTACTTAAGTAACCCTCAGGTTGTAAGGAGTGAATCGAAAATAGATATTAAAATATGTGGCAGAAACATCAAACACTATGAGGCAGAAGTGTTATTAGGAATAATATTAAAATAAAATTAATATTGAATATATTAAAATATAATAAAATGCTTGGTAGAAACATAAACCACTTTAAATATGAGGCAGAATGTTTATTAGTTATAATATTAAAGTAAATAAAATTAATGTTGAATATATTAAATTTTAATAAAATGCTTGGTAGAAACATAAACTACTTTAAATATGAGGTAGAAGTTTTATTAGGAATAATATTAAAGTAAATAAAATTAATTTTAAATACATTAAAATATAATAAAATACTTGGTAGAAACAAACTACTCTAAATATGAGGCAGACATATTAGGAATGATATTAAAGTATGACTGTTCATGTTAGTGTGCCTGAAATATAGCCATAAATATAGCTTGAAATATAGCTAATTGTGGTACTTCAAATAATTTTATTCAAAACTATTCTCAATATAAAATTATAAAATTTTAAAACCATCCCTGTTAGTGAAACTACCATTTGGAGGAAATCTTGTTTTTAATTTATTCTTTTTTAAAAAAAATTATGAAATAGAAGATTTTATTGAGAAATTACTCTATTTAATTTAAAAAGCAATACAGTAAAATATAAGATAAAAGGAGTAACCGTAATTTCTTCATTGAATTATCATAAACATACTTTTTAGAAAAAGAATTGCCTATTAGGAAACTTGACAGATCATCAAAAGGGTATTTTGATGGATGTTCCATCCAAAGATGCCACTTGAAACCTACCCATCATGTCCATGTCCTTGGTAAGTTTGTCCCCAATGTACTGTGGACCTTCCTCTTTGAGGAAACAGTGGAACAAATGGGCTTGTCCATCCATCATCCCAGGCCTTCATTAGCCTTGTGAAAATAGAAGGCTGTTGTTGTATTACAGCAAATAGTGACTTCAAAATTTAAAAATATTCAGCATATAGTTTATTTGCAAAGATGGCATTTCCTTGTTGAAGTTGTACAGTAAGGGATGTTCTGTAGATATCTGGAAATTCAAAGCTTTGGATTAGATGAAACAAGGAACCATAAGATAAAAGCCTCTAGGCCTTCACCAGTGTAAATACATCATAATAAAGTTAATATAATTCTTCCAATGTTTGGCATTTTTTAAAGAGTTTTTGTTATGTTTTGTTTTGGTTAAAAAGGTATTTTCTGCATGAACCAAAGAATCATTGGTATGATAGCTCAGACTGTTGAGAGCTACAATGCAGCTCCTGTTCTTAATTCAAGCCAGTGAGATTTAAAAGAGTTTATAGGATCTTGGAGAGGGGTACAGGATGGAGAGTTGAATCTTTGTCCTATGTTGAGAATTTGCAGAAGTCTTTACCTCTCCTCATTTTGCTTCAATCAATCATTCTTTACCCAAGTGTCTAGATCCCATCAGAGAACTCTTATGTCCTCTTCCAGATTGGACAATGATCAGATTTAAGGAAGAGAAGGACTTGACAGGTTTCAGAATTTATACTAGTTAAATTTCTCTGAGAAAACACTCTTTACCATTCTGGTTCCCCCATCAGACCTCAAAAAGTTCAGTTCCTGTACCCTTCTTCTTTCTTCTTTCTCATACATTCAAAGTAAAAACATATTTTATATTTGACCTACAAATCAGATCGAAGTTTATTAAGAGCATTTATCTTTGTATATATATGCTTTTTTTAAATTAAATTTATTTATTTATTTTGAATTTTACAATTTTCCCCCTAATCTAGCTTCCCTGCCCACCCCCCACAGAAAGCAGTCTGTTAACCTTTACATTGTTTCCATGTATACATTGATCTAAGTTAAATGTGATGAGAGAGAAATCATATCCTTAAAGAAGAAAAATAAAGTATAAGAGATAACAAAACTACATAATAAGATAAGAGGTTTTTTTTTTTAATTAAAGGTAATAGTCTTTGGTCTTTGTTTCTCTGAAAACAGATGGTATTCTCCATTGCAGATACCCCAGAATTGTGCCTGATTGTTGCACTGATGAAATGAGCAAGTCCATCCATCACCCCCATGTTGCTGTTAGAATGTACAATGTTCTTCTTGTTCTTCTCATCTTGCTTAGCATCAGTTCATGCAAATCCTTGCAGCTTCCCTAAATTCCCATCCCTCCTGGTTTCTAATAGAACAATGGTGTTCCATCACATACATTGTATATATGTCTTTAAAATATATCAAAGACATCTTTATTAAATTTGAGTATTGAAGGCAGTTATGGGGAGGACCTGTATTTGAGTCCCAACTTTCATGCTTATTAACTGTACACTATGAGAAAATTTTTAACTTTAGAAAATTAAGTTTGTAATTAGATAGGGATGGAGACAATGCTTATGCTGCCTACCTGACAAGGTTTTCCCAAGAAAAATAATTAAGCATTTATTAAGAACCTATTTCATGACAGCCACTAAGCCCTTTCAAATCTAACTCTTTTGACCTTCATCACAACCTACTAGTTGGGGCTATTATTATTCTATTTTTTACTTAAAGAAAGTAAGGAAAATATTCTAGGGTCACATATGCAGAATGTCTGAAGTCACATCTTCCTGATGCCAAATCCAGAGCTCTGAATCCTGTACCACATAGCTGTTTCCAGGCATGAGGAAAATGCTATATCAGTTGGACCTATTATTTAAAAGAACTGAAAATAAAGTAGTATTATATCTGCATCAGCAAATCAGTATTCATAATGATTGTCAGTCAGAAAAATGGAATATAAAAGTTTATAATATTGAACTGAGACAGCAGTTAGGTGATTCAGTGGACAGAGCAGTAGACTTGGAGTCAAGAAGTTCTGAGTTCAGTTCCAGCCTAGGACATTTACTATCTGTATGACCCTGGGCAAGTCACTTAGCCTCTGTTTGCCTTAATCCTCTGGAGAAGGAAATGGCAAACCACTCTAGAATCTTTCACTAGCAAATTCTATGGCCACTATGGTCCACAAGGTTTAGGGAAAGTTGGATGCAACTGAACAATAATATAGAACTTCATTGTCTAGATGGTATTCATTAAAATATAATTCTAATCTAGCTATGTGACCTTTTACCTGATTTATTCTCACTTTTTTCATCTACAAAATTAACAGAATTGGACTGTATAACATCTTCAAGTCATAAGACTCAACAAAATCTATTCTTTATGCCTTCATATTAAACATTAAATTATTAAATATCATTTTCTTAGAATAAAGGTTAGCCAGTAGATATTTGAGTCACATAGCATACTACTTTTCTGACAGGATAGCAGTGCTGCATTTTTGATACAGGCTTCTAATCATTTTTGTAAACTGAAAAATTTTTGTAAACTGAATCATTTTTGTAAACTGAAAAATTAGTTTGAGTATAGGAGATTACTGGTTACTTTCGTGTCAATTAATTCAAATTTCCATAACAATACAATGTGTTCTAATTTTTATACTCAATAAAATGGATAAAAATATATTCACACACATATATGTGTGTACACATATGTACATACACATATGTGTATATATATGTGTGTGTATGTGTGTGTATGTATATCTGGGACAATTAGGTAGCACAGTGGATAGAGCACTGGTTCTAGAGTCAGGAGAAAGTAAATTCAAATGTGACTTCAGATACTAATTGTGTGGTCCTGGGCAAGTCATTGAACCCTTCTGCCTTGAAAAAGAGAAAAAAATGTGCCCATCCTTAGTGACTTCTTCATGGAAGGGTAATGCTTTGTCATCTTAAAAACAATATCTGTTGTGTCAGTGGTGTTATGAACTTGTTATTTTTTTTAATAGTTGCTCATATTATCTTCCTTCATATTTTTCTATTATATCCTGGGCTGTTCTTTCAGTTTTGATCCCTCTCTTTAAGCATTGTATTTAATGCTCCTTCTCCACTTCTTTTTCCTTTCAGTAGAACCCTTTGGGTTCCATTCCTAATTCCTTTCTCATTTTCTATAGACCCTTTTGTAGGTTTTTATTCATCTGTTTTTACTGTTTGTTGCTTGAATCTCCTTCCCCTTCCTCTCCATTTACCTCTGTCTCTATAATTCCATCCTTCACTTTTGCAGATAAGACTTCTTCAGAATGTCACCCTGTTTAAATAACAGGAGATAATCCACTTTAAATTATTACCCTGACCATAGAAAAAGTATTTATTTTGGTGGTACCCAGAAGTACTTAATTTGTCATATCTGTGCACCTTCTGGGCCCAGGTCTCTATATCACCTGAGATGGTATCAAGTAATTCAGTAGCTGTAGACTTTAATGACAGTGCATTTGGTTGGCAGTGGAATCAGAGATAATACAGCAGACCACATTTAATTTGGCAACTGAGCTTGAAAGGGTTCTTAGGGGGCCTGAATTATAAGATCCTAATCAATTTCTCTTCAGAATAGTATCCCTTACTATGTCCTTAGGTTGTCAATCAGGTCTTCCATATCTGAAAAACTGATTGAAGTGTGCCCTAGTACTGTGAGTGTGATTGCCTTGAACAAAGAGAAGGTCAGATAAAGACGGGAGATAGTGATTCCAGCCACTTAGCATTTTCCTTTTCTGTTTTCTGTCTGATCCACCATGACCCTTTTCTGATTAGAGACTGTAGGGAACCCAAGACTGTGTTCTTTTCTTTATTTCTCTTTTCTCAAGTTTGGATAAGTGCAATCAACACATTAAAACTATTAAATGATGTAAACAAACTAGGTTTTTAGATGTACCAAAGAGAAAATTTAAAAAAAAATAACCCTACTAAGAATTTCTGGAAGACATTGTCATTGACACATATTATTACCTGGGGAATAAATGAGTTGGTGTAAATCAAGATTACATGTAGGTTGAACACTGATAGCTTATCTGTACAATTAGATGACCAGCTAATAATTTGCTTCATAGTAGCAGCAATAAAGGTGTGCCTCACTTTATAGTAAAGATATAATGGTTTTCCTTAAAAGTGTATACTAAAAAAAAATGAACTAAATTTTCATTGATTGATATTATAATTTTAGAGATGTCCAGGAATTTTGAACATTTGCATATCTGTCTATGTCTCTTCTATTACTCTGTTTTTAAAATATTTGAACATTTGCATATCTGTCTATGTCTCTTCTACTACTCTGTTTTTAAAATACTAGAAATCCATGTCCTTGTAATCAGTAGTTTACCTGGAAAGTAAGTGCTTTGAACAGCACTGATATTTTGAATTCTGGATCAGGGACTTTGATGCATCAGTCAGATCTTAGACTTAAAGCTAGAAGAGACCTTGAAGACCCTCTCATTTTACTGATGAGAAATTAAGACTCAGAGGGCTTAATGATTTGCACAAATTAGTCAGTCAATAAACCTTTATTTAGTGCCTGGCTACAAAGCACTAGACATACAAAGAAAGGCAAAAGACATTCTCTGACCTTGAGGAGCTCCCAAACTAATGAGACCCCAAAGGAATCCAGATTCCTCTGACTGCAAATATAGTAGCCTTTCCATTTACATTAAAATCATTCCCCTCCAATACTTCCTATAACTTTATTCTATAATGTTCATATATTGGTTTGGCCAATAAACAAAAAAACAGTACTTTATACTGTTCTTTTTCTACCCTTGAGTTTATAACATTGTTACTGTACCTGCTAAAGGCATTTACTAGACAAGATACTTTTTCTAAATAGTTGTACTTAACTTTATTTAAAGAGCTTAGAATTATATCAGGTTTGGGTGACTTGTGATTATTGTCAAGTAAATCGAGAAGTAACATCCTCCTTGACCACTTTTTATCAGAGAGCTCTGACCTTGCCTCCTATTTTACAGAAACATATGAGATCATTTGCCATGAATTCCCTCTCTTTCTCCCTTCTCCTGTCACTTGGATGCCTTGGATGCCTCCTCTCTTCACCCCTATTTCACATAATGAAGTAGCTTTACTCCTTCCCAAGGACAACCAACCCTCTGCTTGTTCAAGTGATTCCATTCCTTCCCAACTCTTCCTACAGATTGATCTCTCTGTCATCCCCATTCTATCCATTATTTTCAATCTTTCCCTTTTTTACTGACTTGTTTTCTCCCAAAAAAAGCCCTCATTTGATCCTTCCATCCTCCTAATCCATTATCTCTTCTAACCTTTGTAGCTAAATTTCTTCAAAAGGCCTCTGATTTCTCTCCTCCTACCCTGTTACAATTTAACTTCCAACCTCATCATTCCAATGAAATGGCTCTTTCCCAAGTTTGTAATGTTCTCTTATTCGCCAAATCCAATGGTTTTTTCCTTAGCCCACATTCTCTTTGACCTCTCTGCAATATTTGTCCCTGTTGATAATTCTCTCCTCCTTGACACTCTCTTCTCTTTAGGTTTTAGGGACACAGTCTCTCTTTTTCCTCCTATCTATGTGACCTCTCCTCAGTCTCCTCTGCTGGATCGTCTTCCAAATCACATCCTCTAAAGCTTAGGTATTCCTCAGGATTCTATCCTGGGCCTTCTTCTTTTCTCTCTCTGTATTATTCAACTGGGTGATCTCATCTGCCTCTTTGAATTTAATTACCATCTTTATGCTAATGATTCTCTAATCTGCCTATTCTGCCCCAAACACTGCTGACCTACAGTCTCACATTTCAACCTGCTTTTCAAATACCTCAAATTAGATGTCCAGTATACATCTGAAATGCAATATGTCTAAAAGGGAACTTAATTATTCCCTCCCATTTATGCCTCCACCTTAATCTGTTTCATAAATTCGGATTTGCACATATTTATGTTTTTTGTAATATCAACTAGCTTCCCCATAATTTTATGAGTTTCATAAAGTTATTTGTGCATACACAATGAATTGCTTTGATATGTATAACTTGACAGCAGTTATACATCTGAGGGACATAATTGTTTTTCTGGATAAGCCTTCACATAGAACATTTTGAAAATTAAACCCCAGATGACTGACTACCAACCCCATCCCCAGCTTTAATCTTTTTCTCATTTCCCAAAGCTAGTGATATTATCATCTATTTTACTCTGTTTTGTAAAGTAGGTATCTACTTTGACCTGTCTTCTGTTATTACTGTTTTCCATGTTTCATGAATATAGATTTAAAGAAAATACATCCATCAAATCCAATATTTACTGAGGTTGGCATTTTCTTCTTTCTTGATACTTTAAAAAAAAAATGTGACTACTTTTTGGTCCTTAACTTTAGTACAAATACTTCTAAATAGTTCAGTAATTTTTTTCACATTGATCATTGTCTAATCTACTGTTATCCTTTCATCATTCTCTTTCATTTCTAATTCAATTAGAATGTTTCTCTTAAAGGAGAATGGAGAAAAGTGTAAAGAAATACACAGGCTAGTATACTAGATCAAAACCTAGATGGAAATAAAGTTAGTTAGCTAGAGTTAGACCTTTAAATGAACTGCAATGGATTTGATTGTGATTTGGAACTTGAAAGAGGTCTGTGCCTCAAGAGGAAGGAGATATTAACACAATAACCTTTTGATTTAAAAGGGAAAGAAGAGTTTTTGAATTGACATGAATTGACTTTCTGCAAGGTACTGTGTTAGATGCAGTGTATTAAAAAAATAATGAAAATAAATCAATAAGGATTTATAAAGGGCCTACTTTGTGCCAGAAACTATGACAAGTGCTGGAGATACACATTGGATCTTACAGGACTACTGGGGGGGACATAATATATAAGCAGATAAATAAATATATAAGTTAAATATTGTTTTTATAGAATATAAATACAATATTTACTTGAATTTAAATGTTTAGCTATATTACATTTATTAATTATAGTTTATTTATTTATAAGTATATATGTTATACATATTAAATATAATTTATTATATTATAGTTCAGCAGCTATAACCCTGCTGTCACTTAACCCTGATTGCCTCACATCCAGGGCCATCTCTAGTTGTCCTGATTCTTATCTGGCCACAGGACCCAGATAACTATGAAGGAGAAAGTGAGGTTGGTGACAGAACAGCACCCCCTCATGCAGATCCAATTCAACTGCTTGTCATGACATTACCTCCCTGTTGTCATGGTCTTCCTAGAGACCGAAGGGAAAATATAATTGTTTTTATTGTTATTAGGTGTGTGACCCTGGGCAAGTCTCTTAGCCTCAGTTTTCTCATCTGAAAAGTATAGTCATAGCACCTACCTTACTGGGTTGTTGCTATCTTCTATGATGATGAATATGATGATGATAATGAAGACAACCACAATTCCAGACTTGGAAGATGATAGTCTGTACACAGAGACAAAAGATGGAGATGGCATGTCAAGTTCGAGAAATAGCAAAATAGACACAATTGGTTGGAAAGTAGAGTATATAGAGAGGAGAAATGTTAAGTAAGTTGGAAAAGTGGGCAAGAGGCAAATCTTTGTCTCTGGAATAAAATGCATGGAAACTTTTTGAACTGGGAAGCAATATGGTTAGATCTATGCTTTAGAAGATTATTTTGGTGGCTTTGTGAAAAGAAAAGAAAGATTAGAGAGAGAGAGAGAGAGACTAATTAGGAGGCTATTAAAATAGTTCAGATAAGAGGTGATAAGGACCTGAATCTTAGTGGTGTCCAATAATGGACAAAAGGGAATGTTTTTGAGAAATGTTTTCAAAGACTTAGATTGGGGAATTCTGGTCCTCTCTTCCATCAAAATCTTGAGAATAGAGTAGAAAAAAATAGAAAGGAAAAGAAGTATATCCAGAACTGAAGAACTTTAGAGATTTTTAGGATCAGTAAATAGAAGGGCTAATTTTTTTTGTTTGTTTGTTCCATCATATCTGGCTCTTTGTGACCCACCCATTTGGGGTTTTCTTGGCAAAAATACTGGAGGCTTGGCATTTCCTTCTCAGTTCATTTTATAGTTGAGAAAATTGCCACAAACAGGGTAAAGTGAACAAGCCCAAAGTTACACATCCAGTAAGTGTCTGAGGCAAGATGTGAACTCAGAAAGATGAGTCTTTATGACTCTAGACCAGGTACTCTATCTCACCTAGCTGCCCCTGAGGGATATTAGCTCTTAAACCTGTAATGTTCTCTCCTTCCCTTCTCCACCATATCTCTATGTTCTCTAATGTTTGTGGGAAAGAGGGCCACTAAAAGTTATGCTTGAATGGCAGTGAAAGTAAAGGTAGGAAAAATGAGAAGAAATTGGTGGTTTGCTTGCAGATTAGATTGACCTTTGAACATTTACTTGTTCAGGCTTTTATTACCACTCACTTCAATGCCAAGCTATTTGTGTATTTATGTGCTTGCTTAGACCTGAATAAATAGCATAGCTAACTCTTTTAATTAAAAAAAATTGATATGTATTCTTCTGTTAAATTTTCTGTGTTACAGTGTATTCTGTGGGGGTGGGGGAGGGAATAAGATTAGGGGAAAAATTGTACAACTCAAAATAAATAAAATCTTTAAATTAAAAAAAAATATCTAGGTGGTGCAGTGGATAGAGCACCAGCCCTGGAGTCAGGAGTACCTGAGTTCAAATTTGACCTCAGGCATTTAATAATTACCTAGCTGTGTGGCCTTAGGCAAGTCACTTAACCCCATTGCCTTGCAAAAAAAACCTAAAAAAAAACTAAAAATAAATAAATTTTCTGTGTTAGTAGTTTTCAGTTACTAAACTGGAGCAATTAATCAGTCAACTAGTATTGTATTCCTTAAGCACTGGGTTAAGAATGCAAAGATAAAAGTAAAAGCATCCTCAAGGCACTTACTTTCAGATGCACTTAGGAATATATAAAACCCCCTCACTAAGGTAGATAAAAGTCTGTAGGGTGGGGACCCAGTGGGTAGTCACAATTGGAGAGGCTTGACTTGAATTTCCAAGACCTGAATGTAAGAAGGGAGGTTACCTTAGCCATGGGAGAAAATGCCAAGTCTTAATAATAGGAAATGGAGTGTTGAATGTAAAGGAGCCAAGGTCAACTGCACACAGGTGGGGAGAATGAATGGAGGGGAGTTCATAAGTTGTAAGAGTGGGTTGGAGGCCAACTTTAAATGCCCAATATTTGTATTTTATCTTAGAGGCAATAGGGAACCATTGATGTTTGTTTGAGTGCTTGAGAGAGGGAAAATAAGTAGTCTAGAATGTTATTAAGGTTGTGAACATGGATGACAAGAAAGATGGTGGTTCCCTTGATCAAAATAGACCAGAGGAGTTAATGAGTTCTGTTTTGACAAGACATCTAGTTCAAAATGTCCCAATAGGCAGAAGTGGTAACACTTTCAAGGTTATATATTTGCACAAAATGGTAATGGGTAATTTTGAAAAATTATTTCTTAATATAATTCTCTCTAGGAATATATTATTATTTAATCAGTCATCCCAGATTAAAGGGATGTACTTAGCACAGCATCTTGCTAGGATCAAGAAAGATACAGACATACATAAAAAATGGTGACTCTTGATTTTTCAGAGTTCACAAATTAATTGGATTAATTCTCTGTTGATAATTCTATTAACTTTATCTCTTTTTTTTTTGACTTGGTTCAAAATTCTGGATTACTTTTTAGTTTCTATTACTCTAAAGGATTTTCTAAAACCATAAATAGATATAATTTACCAAGCCACTAAAATGGATTTTTTCATTAAAAAAAGTAAAACTCATTGATCACATTCCTTCACCTAAACATTATCAAGATCCTGACTCAATCTTTTTTTTTTTTTTGAGATCTCTTTTCTCTTTCTCTTTGGTTCAGTTTTCCTAGCTGTATCACAGTTCATAGAAATATTACATTCCCTTAAAGGTCAAACTCTTTCTACTATTCATTTGGTAAGTCTTTATTTCACCATTTGGTGAAAAGACTTGATCAAACAAATTCAGCTAAGTACATATTATCAAGTTGTCTGGCTCAGTTCTAAGTAATAGGTTTACTAGCACAAAAAAGAAAAGAATGTTCCTGCCTTCAGGGAACTCTGGAAGACTGTATATAAGAGAAGCTGCCTTCCCTCTGCCAGTCCCTGTCTGTGTGTCTGTGTGTCTGTGTGTGTCTGTGTATATCTGTGTGTTTGAGTGTCACTATGTCTCTGTCTGTGTCTCTGTGTGTGGTTGGAGGCTTGTGAAAAAGACAGAAGTCCCAAAGTAGTGAGAAATGAGGAAGTCAGAAAAGACCCAGAGTAGTTCAGCCAGGTGAGAAATGAGTAGACATCATCTTGACATCCTCTCTTGCCTAAAGGGAGATATTTGCCAGCTATACAATTCATACAGATTAAAGGGATTACTACTTAGATAACAGTTAATGTTTTAAGTTTATTTTAAGAAAAATATCCAATCCTCAGATGACTATCAGCAATCATCAATATCATCAATTCAGTAGTCTCCTCCAGTAATGTAGATCCCAACCTGACCTTGTTGGTAAGACGCTTGTCCATGTTCTCTCAAAAGTCTACTCTGGTGGTCTAACCCAATGAGACAAAGGAAGGCTTTCCACATGTTCTTTCAATAGCTCATGGGTACCAGTAGGTCCTTCTTGTCATCCCGCATCCTGGCCTGCCTTCTTTTCCTTTCTTTGGTGATGTTCTCTTCTTCTTTGTAATCCCTCATTGTTGTTTTTTTTTAAAATTTTATTTATTTAAGGCAGTGGGGTTAAGGGACTTACCCAAGGTCACACAGCTAGGTAATTAAGTGCCTGAGGTCAGATTTGAACTCAAGTCCTCCTGACTCCAGGGCTGGTGTTCTATACCCTGCACCACCCAGTTGCCCCCCCTCACTTTTTTTTTTTATTTTAACCTGCACATCTCCACACCCCTCTGCATTGCTCATTTTTAGTTCTCAGTGGACAGTGGTATATGTCCTATACTAGTAGTATTGAAAAAAATGGGCCTTTGCTTTTATACTTTCTTTGCTTCAAGTAGGCAAAAAGATCTTTATAATTTCCCGAAATCAATCAGCCAAACAACAAAAATCTCCTCTTTACCTATGGGCCTAGTTCACTGGGTATCTGTCCTGTCTCAGATATACATACTGTTGGACAAGCTTTATAGATTTTTCAATCCAAGTGCATTTTGAAATCTGGGCAATAGACATTCTTTATCCATTAGGTCTTTCTATATAGGCCAAACTCATTCTGGCAATTATCCCTCTCTTGCAGGAAGCTCTGCAGTGTCTTGAAGCTTGATGAAATCAGCCAGTGTCCCCAGGACTCTGCACCTGATGTCCTCAGGCTCAATGGCCAGTACCTCTGTCTAGCATGCCATGTACTATGCCTTTGCCCAGTGTCTATTATCAAAGGGTCATTGAATGAGGTTATTTAGTTCTTTCATCTTCTAAAGAATCTAAATTATCCTGAAGTATGACTAGAGATTTACCTGGTCATTACAGAGCCTGTAAAGTAACTTTTTTGTTCTACTGATATAAATGCTTTTTTCATAATCAACAAACAATAAGCATAGTAAGATCTAATATTCTCTGCATCTTTCATTTAGTTTGAGAAAATATGTAACTTACTGAATTTTGATTTTGAAAGTCTGCTTTTTTTATATAGCTTCATTGACTATTCCCCAATTTTTGTTGTTTTTGCATGTTTGTTTAGTTGTTTTGACCCTGTTTGGGTTTTGGAGTAGCAAATATACTGGAGTAGTTTTCCATTTCTTTCTTCAGTTCATTTTACAGAAGATAAAACTGAGGCAAACAAAGGTCTCACCTAGGGTCCACACAGTGGGTACATGTCTGAGGCTAGATTTGACTCCAAAAAAAGGTAAAAATGTCACCAAAGGGGAAAAAAAACAGATTAAGCTAAGGATATAACCTCAGATTTTATTAATACCAAAAGGAGAGACTGAGAACAGATGGACAGTTAATAATCTATAGTTCTTACTTTCCTAGCCATACATTTTTTTTAAATAAGAAAGTGTTTTCTTTTGTGTTGTTTTGCTTTTTTTGGTGGGGGGGGGAGGTCTCCCTACTGCCACTAAACTCCAACTCTGATATCACATCGTAGCATTATGGCATTAAGACCCTAAGTTCTTAAAAGATGTGTTAGTAGCTCCTAAATTCTGATGTTTTACTATAATGGAAAAACCCTGAATAAAAAGGAAGGAAGGAACCCCATACCTAGGGTGGCTAAGTGTCTCAATGGATGACCCTGGTGTCAGGATGACCTGATAGTTACCTAGCTGTGTGACCCTGGGCAAGTCACTTTTCCCCATTGCCTTGGCAAAAACCAAATTGTAAAAAAAAAAAAAAAACTCCATACATGGACATGTTCCATCGGTTGTGCCCTCCCTGTCTGGACTTCTCTCCCTCTTCATCTTTGCCTCTTGGCTTCTCTGTCTTTCTTCAAGACTCAGCTAAGTTTTCCCATAGGTATTGCAGTAGATAGAGGACTGGCCTCAGAGTCAGGAGGACAGGAGTTTGAATCAGACCTCACATACTTACTAGCTGTGGAACCTTGGGCAAGTCACTTAACCCTGACTGCCCCACATCCATGGTCATCTCCACTTGTCCTGATCTATATCTGGTCACTGGACCTAGAGGACTTTGGAGGAAAAAGTGAGGTTGGTGACTTGGCCCAGTTCCTACTTACTCAAATCCAATTCATGTGCTTTTTGGAGAATGATGGACAAATATCATCCAATTTTCCCACCTTCTCTAGGAAGCCTTCCCTGGGCCCCCTAATGCTGGTACCTTCTGATGATTATATCCAATTTGTCATGGACCAAGATTGTTCATACAAAGTTGTTTGTTGATAGACTATGAGCTCCTTGAGATGAGGGATTATCTTTTGTCCTTCCTTGTAGCCTCAGTGCATGGCAAAGTGCCTGGCACATTTAAGGGCTTAATAAATATTTATTGACTGATTACAACTTTTCTTTTTAGAGGGGCTTGTCAGTCAGTCGGTCACTAGGGTTAGACACAGGGATTCATGTTTTGAATTGCCCTAAAAGTCAATCAAAAATGCTACTTAAGCATGAGAAGGAACTCTGTCAAATCTGTGCTGGTGGAGGGAACATCCAAGTTCCTGAATTTATAGGTATTTTAAAGTATTGGAATATTTTTAACAATATAGATGTGTGGGAGTAACCCTATGAAGCATGAATGGAGCTGTGTTCCCAGGATATTGGTTTATGCATAATGATACTCATGTTTTCCTCCAGTTGAATGATAATTGATAGTTCTGTTCCCCAAATAATGGGCCTATAAAATTCCTAAAGAAAATACTAATATTGAAGCTTTTAGAGCAGCTAGGTGGTATAATGGTTAGAAGCAGGAAAACTCATCTTCCTGAATTCAAATCTGACCTCAGCTGTGAGACCCTGGGCAAGTCATTTAACCCTTCTTCATCTGTTTCCTCATCTGCAAAAATTAGCTGGAGGAGGGAAATCCAATATCTTTGCCAAGAAAACTCCAAGTGATGTCACAAAGAGTTAGATATCATTGAAAATGATTGAACAACAATGAAGTGTGTGGGAGCATGTGGGAAATGCACACTTCTCTTCTAAAACCTATTTAAAACATTAAAAGTATTGCCCTGTGCATAGCAAAAGGATAAAGAGTATTAGAAATAGATTTTCCTTTTCTTGTCCTTTTCCTACTGCTTTTAGCCAAAAAAAAAAGGTAGAATTTTTTTCTTTTCTTCTCTAGGCTAGGATTTTCTGCTACAGTAGAGTTTGATAGTGGATAATTTTGGGAAATTATTTGGAAGGAAAGTAGCTATAATACTAATTCAGATAGGATGTTGATAAGGTCCTGAACTGTGATTGGGATTGAAGGGCTGGAAAAGATTAAATCAAAAAGGAATTTTAAAAGGCAAATCAACATATAATGTGCTGTTTACCACCAAAGCAAAACATAGCACATGTTTAATCCTTTCGAAATTGGTTGTATAATTTTAAGTTTCTGTAAATTTTTCAAAGGCCAGATTTTCATGTTGCTCTATCTGGTAATACCTTCTCTTTCTCTGCCTCCTCCTTCTTTCTTCTTTCTTCTTCTATTATTATTATTATTATTAACATTGTCATAGTTGAGTGACAGTCTTTCTAGCTTGCCCAGTAACCATTGCACCCTGATTTTAGGTATGATTTGAACACATTTATCAGAAGAAAGAGGTTGCTTCCCTTTTTAAACTGATTAGGTTGATTCTCATATAAAAATAACCCACCAAACTTTTTGATTAGTAATAATGTTCTAAATTTAAAGAAATGGAGAATGTGATATTAAACAGACTCTCTAACTTAATACAGACATGTCTGTCTTTTGAAACAGTAATTTACTATTTTATGTTATGGCAGTTTACAAGATTTAAGTTGGAATGGATCTCAGGCATCTAGTCCACCTGGTGTCTGACAAAGTATCCCTGACTATCCCCAGAGTAAGACCATTCCACTTTTGGATGGATCTTATTGTTAGAAAGTTTTTCCTCACATCTCTACTCATTGCTTCTAGTTCTTCCCTCTGGGGCCAAGCAGAACAAGTGTAATTACTTTTCCATATGATAGTAGATATCAGATACTAGAAGACAACTCATATTCTTTCTCCTTACCCTACTCTAGTCTAGTCTCTCTAAATCTCAGTTCTTTTATCAAAATTCTCATGTCAGTTCCTTGTCATACTCAAGATGCTTCATCATCTTTGTTGCTCTTTTCTTAACAGTCTTCAATTTATATTCCACCCAAAATATAGAACCTTTTGTTTGCTTGGCAGCAAAGAGTGGAAGCCCCTAAAAACCCTTAAAAGTAAGAGAACTGGAATAAAATCATCAAAGCAGTGTGGTGAGGAGATTAAGGGCCATTAGTCAAGGAATTGGAAGGGGTTCTTTCTGTCTCCCTTCCCTCTCTTTGTATTTGTCCTCGTCTATAATATGCAAATACAGATAGACAGCATAGAGAGAAAAAGGGGAAGATACAAAAAGGGAGAAAGGGGGAGAGGGTGGAGAGTAGGAAGGAGAGAGGGAGGAAAGGGTGTGAGAGAGAGAGAGAAGGATAGAGGAAAAGTGAAAAAGAGAAGAGGAAGAGGAGGAATGGAAGTAAAGAGAGGAAGAGGTAGAAAAAGGGAGAGAAAAGAGGGTATATTTTTCTAGGTGTAGTGATTAGGGTCTGAACCATTGTTGTGGTAGAGGCAAGATAAAAAGGACAAATTCAAGAAATATTTTGAAGGAAAAACAGAACTTAGTGATTAATTGGATATTAGGAGTCAAGGGAGAAGTCAGACATTGCTATAGAGGTTTTTCAAGTATGGGTAACTGGAAGAATGACGATACAATTAGAACAGTGAGGATAGTTTGGAGAGGAATATCTGGTTTTAGACACTTAGAACTAGGAGTTGCTAGAGTAAGCTTCTTTACTAGGTTTCAGGAGAAAGATTAGGCCTAGAGATATGATGCGTTTGGTGTGGTTGTCTTTGGAAAGAAGATAGTTGAAGCCATAATAAATATCTGCAATTTTCAAGAAGGAAAAAAAGAGAGTTAAGAAATCAACCTTGACAAATGGCAGAGAGGTGGAAGGAGAAACAGGGATGACAGAATTTCAGGATGGCCCCCACAGTCAAAAATGAAATGGCAGTGTTGAAAGAATGACAAAGAAAGGGCCAGTGATTTTGGTAATGCAGAGAAGTTATAGCTTTAGATCAGTCTCACTAGACTAGTAAAGTCAAAGTTACCACATGGATAGGTAACAGAAGAAACTGAGTGGGTAAATCAGAAGTTAGGGCTGGCTTTTGGCAAGAAAAAATTAAGAAAAAAAGGATACGGACAGTTAGGTGGCACAGTGGATAGCGTACCAGCTGTCCAGATCATCCTAGGTGCTCAGAAATTTGATACTTACTAGCAGTTTGACCTTGGCCAAGTTATTTAACCCCAATTTAACCTCACAAAAAAAAACAAAAAAAGGAAGAAAAAAAAAGGAAAAAAGGATGACAGCCAGAGGGAGCAATACAAATTAACTTTTGTTGTGGGTTGCTTTTGTTTTTTTTTTAAACCTCCAAAAGAGGAAGAGACCTAGGTCCAAGGCTAATCTCAATCACATCCTGGTTGTGTGAGGCAGCTCTCTAAGGTTATAACTTGTAGAAGGATTTCTTTATTCTGCTATTCCCTATACCATGGAGATAACAAATGTATTCTGTATCCCTAACTGACTTGGGTAAGTGGGGCGAAAAATCCAATCATCTTGAGAAACATGAGATCCAGAAAGGTTGGAACTTCCCAAGGTCACACAAAGTCCCCTGACTCCAAGGATGTGCTCTGATCTATGCCAACCGAATTCTGAACCTTTTCTAATTTGATCTCTCTTTTTTAAAAATAGATTTTAACCAAATTCAGGACCTTTTCTAATTTGATTTTTCTCTTTTAAAAATAGATTTTATTTTCCATATTTCATTACCAAACTTGCCCGGACTATAGCAATATCCTCCTAATTGGTCTTCCTGGTTCCAGTCTTTTCCATTCTTCAATCCATCCTTCAATAGCTGCCAAAATAATCTTCCAAAAGCACTGGTTTGACCATGTCCTTCCCTACCTGAAGAAGCATTAGGGTTCTAAAATTGGGAACCAAATTTTCCTCAACTTGTTTTTATATATCACTCACATTTTGCCCTGTATCTTCATCCCCTTTGCCCTTTCCTTCCCAGAAATTTCTCTTAAAACAAATACTTTTTTTAAAGATTTTATTTGAGGTTTTACAATTTCCCCACATAATCTTATTTCCCTCCCTCTAGCCCCCACAGAGGGCAATTTGCCAGTCTTCACATTGTTTCCATGGTATACATTGATCCAAATTGTGTATGATGAGGGAGAAATAATATCCTTAAGAAAGAAACAAAGTATAAGGGATAGCAAGATCAGATAATAAAGTATCAGGTTGTTTTTTTTCTAAATTAAAGGTGATAGTCCTTGGTCGAAACAAAGTTTTTTTAAAAAAGGACTTCTAAAGTCAGCAAATCATAAAAAATTTCTAGCATTATATTTTGCACATTAGTGAGCTCCCATCAAAAGAATGGAGGTGAAGTCATATCTTTTCTTTGGGGGCAAACTTTATTCGACCTAGCCTCAAAAATTGCTTTAAAATTATGGTTACCGGGGCCGCTAGGTGGCACAGTGGATAGAGCACCGGCCCTGGAGTCAGGAAGACCTGAGTTCAAATGTGTCCTGGGACACTTAATAATATGACCTCGGGCAAGTCACTCCACCCCATTGCCTGGCAAAAACCTAAAAACAAATAAATTTTTTAAATTACGGTTACCAACATAATACATGTTTCTATCAATAATTTTGGCTCCTATTTATAAGCATTTAGTTTAACGACACTTGCCCATTTGCTACTCCATGAATCCAAGTTATTATATCCAAGGGAGATGGCTGATCCCTTTAGGTTGAAAACTTGAACTGATAGATTTAGAACTGCTTTCCCTGCCCCAATCGCCCCATCCGTCAAAAGCTTGAAAAAACAACTTGCTAAGTCTTTCTTAGTGTTTTTGTGAGAACCGGTCCTAAAACTCTGGAAAACCTTCCATAAAAGCGCCATCTCAGGAGATTATTATTGGTGTTTATCTTTGCATCGGTGTGTTTGAAATTCAAAGAATGAAACAGGGGCAACACGAGTTTTCCAGTGACATTTCCCCTTGGACTAGTTCGGGTGATTTGCAGTTTTATTAATGTAGGAAATGTTCTCTTTTGGAAAAGTTGAAAGAGTTGGATGCATGTGTGTATAGGCGTGTGCGCATGCATGTGTGCCTTTGTGCACGCCTGCGTTTGCATGTGTGCGCGTCTCCCCGGAGCCTCCGGGCCCGTCCTCCGGCTGCCGGCGTTTCGGGGCTCGGCGCCACGAGGCTGGGGCCCCGGCTCCGTCTCCGCGGCCAGCCCCGGCAGCCCCGGCCTCTGCCCCCCTCTCTGTCTCTCTCCCGCGCAGGTTCGCCTCGGGGCTGCGCGGCGGAAGCGGGGCGGCGCTAGGACCCGGGGGCCGCGCGCCGCGCCGGGCTGCGGGCCGGAGCGCCGCTCCGCCGTGACTCAGTGTGCAGCAGGCTCCGAGCACTCCGCGGCGGCGGCGGCGGCGGCGGCGGCAGGAACAACAGCGGCGGCGGAGCTCGGCGGCCCTGCTGCTGCTGCTGCTGGCGACTGTGCGGCTCGCGCTCCCGCTCCCCCAGCTCCGGACCCCGCGGCCCAGGCAGGTCCCGTGGGGCGGCGGGCGGGCCGGGCCGGGCGGGCGGGCCGGGCCTGTGCACGGAGAGTTAACGCCGGCCCCCTCTCTTCCTGTGTCTGGCTTTCTCTGCAGCAAACCAAGATGGAGTACGAGTGGAAGCCCGACGAGCAGGGGCTCCAGCAGATCCTGCAGCTGCTCAAGGAGTCCCAGTCCCCGGACACCTCCACCCAGAGGACCGTGCAACAAGTATCCTGGGGCCCCCGCGCGCCCCGGCCCGCCGGGCGCGGCCGCCGCTCCCCTCCCCTCCCCCACCGCCCTCGCGCCTCCCGCGGCCCGGGCCCCCGCCCTCGCTGCCCCGGCCCGGCCCGGCGCGCGGGGGGAGGCGTGCCGCGAGCTTCCGGGCCGCGGGCCGCGTGTGCGCGGGGCCGCCGCGCCGGGGCCTACTCGCCCGGGGGTGGGGGCGGGGGCGGGGGCCGGCGGCCGGACCCCCCCGCCGGGGCGGCGCGGCGGAACACCTGTTGCCGCCTGGCTCCGAGCTGGGGGATTCTTTTTCAAGCCTTGGCGACCCCGGGCCGGGGGCGGCTGGGGAGAGGCCCCGGAGGAAGAGGAAGCCCGGCCGGGGCCTAACCCCGGGGGAAGCGCCGCTCCTCTTCCTCCTCTCCCGCCCCCCGAACCTGGATGTCCTCGCCCTCTCCAAAAAAAAAATGATTCTACAAAATAGAGTTGTTGTTTTTTTTTATCGCTGATTCTGGTCCAAAGCGTAGAATTTTTCGCGGAGGAGGTGGTGCTGGTCTTGGTTTGTTTTTTTAAATCTCCGCAATCTCAATTCCATAACGAAGCCTTCCTCCGGGCTGACCACAAGGAATTGTTTTTAAAATGTATAGGGCTTTTAAAGGTAGTCTTTAAATCCGTAAAGCTTTCATGGAAATGGCCTCGGTGAAGGGGGGGTACATCCACTCTTCCTCCTTGATATGTGGGAAGTGCACAGAATTCGTCGAGATTTAATAGAATGACATAGATGAGGAAAGTTGCAGGCAATTTTTATTTCTTGCTGAGTGAGGAGCTGATCTACTTTGACATTTTCTGGCTGGAACTTAGGCATAAGTAATTAAACGGCTGGCAAATTTTCCGTGTTTTTTAGAGAGATTGGTAGTACCAATTCCAAAGGTTCATTTTAAGATTTTTTTTTAAATTGTACATCTTAAAAAAGGTAACTTTCTGGAAAAGCTGCAAATAGCGACAGGAGCATTCATTTGGTCCACTGCCAGTTTTGAGTTTTCAGTTCTGCTGAGTTCCATGGCTGTGGCATACCACTCTCTTATGATGTCATAGCTAACAGCCTCATGGGATCTTAAAAAGACAACATTATAAAAAGGATTATAGATAGCTAGTGAAGTCTTCAAATTACTACCTGGATTGTCTATGTCAGTGAATCATCAGAATATCACTTAGGGATGGTAGTATAATGTAGTCTGTCCTTTAGTAAAAAAGTCAGTTATCTAACGTGAAACTTCCCAATGTGGATCATTATTAGCTTAGGATTTTTGCATTTGTTTGATCAAATAATATTCTATACTTTTTTTTAAAAAAATTGGATTCCTCATTAGTAAAGTCAAAATGCTTGTATAAAACTTGCATGATTGGAACCTTCTAATAAGAAAAAATGAGCTCAGGTTTAACTAGAGGTGAGATTCATTTCAGTGATGGCTATATTGTTCTGTCCTTTGCTTGTCCTCCTCGGGAAAGACTAATACCATCCAGCTTTTAATTAATTAAAAGTAACAAGTAGTGAATTATTTAAGAGAAATTTCTCAGAAAAATGTTGCTTATCAATGAAATCTATGTAGTAAGTATAAATTAGGGAGTTCAACTTTAGTTGTTCAAGTTTACTTTTTTTTTTGTTAAATCCGTTGATGAATTCCTCCAAAAGGATCTGTCCAGTTAAATGTTCTAGATCCCCATATTTTGCCTTTCTCTCCGTTGGGGAAAAAAAGAATTTGCACATTTTCAGGTGTGTGCAATTTGTTTTCATTTTTTTTATGTGAGACATTGAGCACTGAGAGGACAATAGCAAATGTAATTATTTTATATTGCATTTAAACAGAAATTTGTAATGTGTCCACGTCATTTTTGTAAATGTTTTGGCTGATGCTTTTGCATTTGTGTTACCTTTGAATACAAGTTATTTGCTGAGTAAATGAACTGTTTGAGAATTAGGAAGCAAGGAAAATTTAGTGAAACATTGTCACTGCTACCCACAGTACAGTCATCAGTGAAATATGAATCAGTGTGATAAAACTTAGAGGTAAAGAGCGACACTTATTGAACTGCTGTGATTGAATTGTCATTGATAAGATACCATGAATTATGAATATTTTTGCTGTGGAAAGGAGAACTTGATTATTGAAAAGAAAAGATAGATTAACAAGACCAAGACTAGTAAAAATTTATTGATAAATTAAGACATTTAAGAACACTTTTCAGGTGATTTCATGATTTTAAGTTCTAAGGTATTTTTTGGTACCTTTTTCTTAAGTTATTTATTATGGTATAGTAATCAGTTGAGTCAACTGTATGCAATGCTGTCAGCAATCTTAGACCTGATGGAAAAAAGAAGCTAAAAAAAATTTTTCTTTGGTATAATAATTACTCACTCTTAATTTATCTTGAAAAGTTTCCTTAACTACACTTTGCTCTAGAAACTGGAACAACTCAACCAGTATCCTGATTTTAACAACTACCTGATTTTTGTTCTTACAAAATTAAAATCTGAAGGTAGGTGGAAAAGATTAAGAATATCAATTGTAATTTCTGTTGTAATTGTATTTGGTTTTTTGCTTCACAAATATATGAGAAGACAAAAAAAAATGTGAAAAGATTCTTTCTACCTTAAACTTTCCAGGACATCCTCTCTTAATGTTTTATAAATGTTTCCTTGTTGAGAGTTTGGAGTAATAAACAGATTTTTTTTTTTACCTAGAAGAAATGTATTGCCAATTCCATTTCATTTTAGAATATCTTAATCCATAGTCATAAGTGTAGTAGGCTTTGGTTGAAGGGAAAGGACCAGGGCTTTGCTTTTAGTTTAAAGATTTTGGATCTTATAAAACACTGAGGCCATACTATCAGAAGTACTAAGCAGTGCAAAATTTACATAAAGTTTTTTTAATTTGTCATTTGAAGGCGTACTTATTAAAAAACTGTTTTAATGACCTATCTACAATAGTCTTTACTATAATTGCCAGAGACACCAGATCTCTCATTAAATTAGTTCAAATTACTGAAACTTTTGAATGTGGTAAAAAAAAAAGCCATGCTAATTTGAACTTTTATAGGTCATCCACAATATGGTAATTTTTATTGATCTTTAAAAACCAACAAGTGTTAAAGTAAAATCTTTAAAATGTTAAACTTATCTTTGAGAAAAAATAAATCTAAAATTATTAGCCTTCTAAAACCCTGGCTTTAAGAAAGTAAGAATTCCTTCTATAGGCCTTTAGCTTTTGAATCAGACCTTTGTAGTATGCCAATTGTCTGTATGTGAGATCCTGGGTAAGTCATTTTATTATCTGTGCCAGTCTTAAAATCGTGATTATAAAAATATTTATCTTTATGTGAGATCCTAGGTAAGTCTTTTTAATTGTATCAACTGCAAAAATTTTTAATCATAAAAGAACTTATCTCAGAGCATTGTTGTGTGGATGAAATATAATATTTGTATAACACTTGGTATTTAATCCTGTCCCTTTGAATAATATAAAACCAGTTCCAGTGTCCTAAGTTAACTGAGGTTTTGTTTTTGCTGTGAATATAACAATATTTTAGAAGTTCGGGTAACAAATCAATTTCTATTGTGGGAAAACTATACATTTGGTTTAATTTGATTAAAGACTATCTCTTATTACTTATTTGGTGAAAATATGAAATCTACTTTTCCCATATTAAGAGTCAGTTGAGGGGCGGCTAGGTGGCGTAGTGGATAAAGCACCGGCCCTGGAGTCAGGAGTACCTGGGTTCAAATATGGTCTCAGACACTTAATAATTACCTAGCTGTGTGGCCTTGGGCAAGCCACTTAACCCCTTTTGCCTTGCAAAAATCTAAAAAAAAAAAAACAAAATAAGAGTCAGTTGAGTAATAAATACTTTTGTATTCAAATATAGAATGTCATAATTTCTAAAATGGTATTGCATGCATCATCTCGGTTAATTTTTACGATTTTCTTGTCAAGTAGATAGGGTAGGGTGGTATTTATCATTACCCATTTTACAGCTAAGCAAATTGAAACCCAGGTTTTATAAAGATCTCTATATAATCTGTTGATATATAGAGTTCCATCTATAGATCTATAGACAATTTATCTACATCTCTATTGATAAACTAATATCTCTCAACCCCTTTCTTTTTGAGTTGAGAATAAAGGAACTTGACCAAGGTCACAAAAGTATGAAATAGCAGGGTCCAATTTTTCAACCCCGTTATTCTGACCCCCCCTCCAAATCTAGTATTATTTCCATTGCACATGATTTCTCAATGTGGCAGTTTCACAATTGAAGTGTTAAAACATTTCAAAGCAAAGTGCTGTGGGTATTGAAAGTATTTATACAGCATAAAAAAAAGTTCAACTTTTTTTTTCACCTACTTTGTCTTTAATTTGATGAATTCTGTCCCGTAGGAGAATAGAATCTGACTCCTTATTAGAAAATGATATATTCTGGGCAAAGAAATCATAATCTTTGAAAACTTGATTAGCCTTGTTTAATTTGACTAAACAACTGAAACTTTTTCCCTATAACCTCTTTATAACTGTATATAATTAGGCAGACTTATGAATTTTTTTATCTCTAATCCTTCGTATAAATTTCATTAAAAGAAAGATTGCTGAAAATCCCTGAAAAGTCTTGGAAAATGACATTTTGCTCTTGGAAACTTAAAAATTTTCATGGTTGCTTCAGAAAGTCATAGGGGACAGAAGAAAAGAAACTTTTTGTCCATCGGATATGTGTGTGATTGTGATGGTTGGGATTAAAATCGTCTTAAATAATTACCTTTAGGAATTTCATTGAAAGATACTTTCCCATGGGAGTAATTGAGTAATTCAGGAATAGCTTAGTAACTGCTTATCTCTCCCTATTCATCTTACCTTTTCAAGGATCAATTGAGTCCTGGTTGAACCAGGGGCTTAGAGAAGGACTATAATCAACATGGAATTTTTATTTCCATATGCTATTTAATTCCAAGAGACCTGATTGCTATTTAGAGTATTGATTTAAGAATAATATTCATGGCTGACCAAAACAACAGTAGGTATAATTTTGTTGTCTTGGAATCTGAATCTTTTCTTTATGGTGCAGCCCAGACAGGCTGTTATTAATAAAAATCCTGGCCACTGGATGTAACCTCTTAGAAAATTTTGTTTTAGGTTTCAGTTTAATCCTGATTTTTGTAAACATAAAAGGGCAAATTTGAAGTTATGTTTTACTTTTTTTTTTTACTCTTATTTTGCTGCAGGTGAACTTACAGTCTGCTAAATGTCTATGTAAAAAGAATTTCATAAAGAATCTCTTTAATTTGCAATTGTAAATACTCAAGAATTTAGTTGAATTAGTAGGTATATGCTTTATGAGATAATTAAGAGAAGTACAGAAATAATTGTTTCTTAATGTTGATGATTTTTTAAAAGCACCATTTCCTAGTTCTTTTGTGTTTCCTCTAGCCCTCCCTGCCATCAATCAGTAAACAAGAGTTGTTTCTTTTTTCCATAAACCTAAATGTTGAATCTATCTCTTGAGATTCAATGACAATGTTTTTACCTAGCTCTGATCATAATGCAAGATTAATAATGTACTGTGATCTTTCTCTCCCTCTCCACCCTTCCTTATATCAATTAATTAAAAAATTAAAATTCTTGTAAAATTTTTGATGTGTAAAGTACTTGAAAGCTCAAAACAGTGTTGACTTTTATTGCAGATGAACCCACGAGATCTTTGAGTGGTCTCATTCTGAAGAATAATGTGAAAGCACACTTTCACAACTTCCCAAATGGAGTAACAGATTTTATAAAGAGTGAATGTCTGAATAATATTGGTGACTCCTCCCCTCTAATCAGAGCCACTGTGGGTAAGTTACAATATAAAACTTTTTATATGTGTTTAGTTTTTAAGATTGGACATTTACTGTCCATTTGTAAGACAGATTTGTAGTAGGAAAATGTTTTCTGTTAAATTTTTTCCAACTGATTCAGTGTCTTACTATTACCAATATCCATCTTTCATCAGGAAAACTAGGTAATCTTAAATTTGTGTTTGGTTCATGTAGCTCCATTCATGATGGTACCACTTTCCTAGAAGGAAATGCAGTTGATTATTTTAAATAGGGATTAGGTTATCCTGGAGTGGGGGAGTACTTTTGATAGGATTGAAAAGATGGAAAAGATTTGGATTGGATGCCTTCTCATTTTAAACACCTTTAGATATCCTTAGTTCCAAGCACTTTTTTTTTTAGGTTTTTGCAAGGCAAATGGGGTTAAGTGTCTTGCCCAAGGCCACACAGCTAGGTAATTATTATTAAGTGTTGGAGACCAGATTTGAACCCAGGTACTACTGACTCCAGGGCTGGTGCTTTATCCACTGCGCCACCTAGCTGCCTCAGTTCCAAGCACCTTTTAAGAAAATTTAGTCTTAGACATTTTAGAGATGGAGAGGTATAGTGAATATTGGATTTCAGTTATTAGAAGTGGTTAATTTTGAGGTCATGTATTATTTTATTGTTGAAGTATTTAAAATGATTATACATAAATCTTGCTTTAACTTGTGGAACTAAAGTATATGACTGTAATTTTTATTCCTTATTGGCTATTTAAATAGAATAAATTATCCAAATAACACTTCTCATTGGGCAGCCAGTTGTACTTTCGGCTATAATCCAAATAGAATTAAGCTGTTTATCAGTCTTTGTATGCTTCTTCATGTCCTTGTTTGGATGATAAAATTTGGTTTGGTACTGAAGAAAGAATCCTAATATTTTGAGTCAGAACTATTTGAGAATCTTTATTTCCAAGTTACTTTTAAAGAATTAGACTTAGGTTTTCACGTTATTTGATCAGGACTCTTTTGTGACCTGGATTTTTTTGTATTATGGTCTGGGTATTGGGAGAAGGAAATGGGAAGATCATTTTGATTTCATTGTCATATTTTAGGATAACTAAATCGACATTAGCATACTAGTAACATAACACAGATTCAAGTTCCAAAAAAGACTTATTGAACTTAAATCTGTTTTTTAAAAAAAAGTAAAACTCTTCACTTTCTACAATTTTTTTTTAAGTTTTTGCAAGGCAGACAGGGTTAAGTGGCTTGCCCAAGGCCACACAACTAGGTAATTATTAAGTGTCTGAGGCCAGATTTGAACTCAGGTACTCCTGACTCCAGGGCCATGCTCCGTCCACTGCGCCACCCAGCCGCCCCTTTCTACAACTTTTCAAGAGATCATCTTTACTCTCTACAGAAGTATAGTTACCTCTAGAGTTTTGGAAACTATAGAAAGGTAAACTTGGATAATATCAGTCATGGCATATAGGTTATATGGATTAATTTTTTCTGGAACTCATTAAGGATGGACTTTGAAACATTTCTTCCTGCTAAATCTTTCAATAGACCCTTTGGATGATGTCCACAAAGGGTTTAATGACCGTAATAACATATAAGACCTGGCTATTGAGTTGTATAATTAATATTCCATCATTTTTTTCAAGAAATATTTGCCAGTTGTTGTCAGGCATGATTTCTCTCCTATTAAACAGGTAAATTATCTAGTGATGAGTGTATAGTATACATAGTGGTTAGAGAACTGGACTGGAATCAGGAAAATCTGGGTTCAAGTCCTGTCTCTGAGACATACTAACCTTGTGATCCTGGGCAAAATGAGTTAACTCCTCGATATCCTGGACAGTTCTCCCAGTTGCAGACTAGCAATTGTAAAGACAATTTCTTGACTGAGAGTTCTCTAGACCTAATGAAATGACAGTTCAGTCTTAAAGCCTAATACTTTGTTAGGCATTGGGAGTAAAATGACAAAAGCCCTTGTCCTAAGGAAGCCTACATTCTTGGGGGTGGGGGTGTTAATCTGTTGAAAAGCCTATGGATAATTAAATGCAAAATATATACAAAGGAATCTGGGAGGGGAGGACTAGCATTTGCCGCCTCTTGTAGACCAGGACTCACCTTGGAAGCATTGAGGCCACAGTGAAGAGGAGACTGTAGGTGGTATGTTCAGGGAACTACAAAAAAGCCAGCTTGTCTGGAATGTAAAGTGAAAAAGGATTTAGTCTGGAAGTGTAGATCAAGGAGTTTGTATCTTATTCCAGAAAAAAGAAAGAGTCCCTAGAGTTTCTTAAGTTGAGTATAACATGGGCCAATCCTGGGCTTTAGGAATATCAATTTGGTATCTGTTTGGAGGAAAGTATGAGTGTGTTTAGACAAAAAGCAAGAAATCCCATTATAAGGCAAGGGGACATGTGAGAGATGTTGTGAAAGTAAACAACACTATTTGCTAATTGGATATGAAGAGTGAGGGATAGACTTGAGTTCAAGGTAGCTCTGAAATTGTGAATGGCTAGTAGGAACAAGGAACCTGAGGAAGGGCGTTTGGGGATAGGATATAGAGAACTCTCTATATATGTGTATATATGTGTATACACACACACACACACACACACATATATGTCATGACATACTGGTTTTGAGATTGCTTTGCAAACCTTAAAACACTATAAATCCTAGCTATTATTACATCCAATTGGAAATGTCCAATAGACATTTGTTGATAGGGATTTGGTATTTAGGAGAAAGACTAGAGCTGCATATATATATAGACCCAGGAAGCTAATTTGCTTAGAGATTATAGGTGAATCCATGATGAAATAACCAAGCAAGACTTTAGCAAGTTAAGAAACTCAGGACAGGGGCGGCTAGGTGGTGTAGTGGATAAAGCACCGGCCTTGGAGTCAAGAGTACCTGGGTTCAAATCCCGTCTCAGACGCTTAGTAATTACCTAGCTGTGTGGTCTTGGGCAAGCCACTTAACCCCATTTGCCTTGCAACAAAAAAAAAACCTTAAAAAAAAAGAAACTCAGGATAGCCATGAAGTACATATATGGGGGGGCAGAACATGGATTATGATCCCACAAATATGAGAAGGTGGGAGATAAGGTAGAGCAAAAGATAACAATGGGAAAGCAATGTTTCAAAAATCCAATGAGAAAGCATGATCAAATGTTGCCTATGAGTCAAGAAAAATACAGACTGAGAAATGACATTCAGATTTAACAATTTGGTGTCCTTAGCTTCATTTGAGTGATGAATGTAGAAGCCAGATAGCTAAGAATGAGTGAAAGGAAAAGTACAGGTTGGCGTTTGACCATTAAAGGGAAGAAAGATATTGGTAGCTTGGGGGATATTTTTTTAAGATTGGGAGTTTATTCCTAGCCTATTGGGAAAGAGCTATTCCAATGGGAGAGGTAGAAACTTGGGGGAATGATTTGAAGAGATGGTAATGGGATTTGTTTTGAAGGGATTGGAAACTAGACTAGAGCAAAAGTATAAGAAATTGTAGATGATGTCTAAGGGTTTTAAGATCTAAAATAGGGGAGAAGAGGGCACTTAGTTTTTCTGTAAAGTATGAGAAGGGGGTGTCCTCTGTTATGGAAGCAGCAGTAATGTGATAGACTTAAGAAAAGAAGAGAGAGTTTGTAGAAAGCCAGCTGTGGTGAGAGTACAATAATAATAGCTAGCATTTTTTTTTTAATTTTAATTTTTTAAATTTTATTTGAGTCAGTAAGTGACTTGCCCATGGTCACTCAGGTAGGCAATTATTAAGTGTATGAGGCCAGGTTTGAATTCAGGTCCTCCTTACTCCAGGTCCAGTGCTCTATCCACTGTGCCACCCAGCTACCCCTTTATTGTATCTTAAAATGTAAAAACTGTTCTTGGGTGTGCTCTTGTGATCTTAAGTAATGGGAGATCTCTCTAAATGAAATAGGAGCTGCTTTTGGAGTTAAGGGGAAGTATGCTCCAAATAATCAATTTTGTATTCTTTCTAAAATATATTAGGAAGCAACTAGATGGCTCATTTGTTTAGAGAGCTTGGCCTAGAGTCAGGAAGACTTGGGTTCAGATTTGGCCTCAGGCATAGATATATTAGCTATGAAACCATGGGTGCAAATCACCTACCCTCTTTTTGTTTTAATTCACTGGAGAAGGACATGGCAAAACTACTCCAGTGTCCTTGCCGAGAAAACCTCATGGACAGTATTGGCATGTCATAGTCCTTAGGACGTGGAAGAGTCAATAATTATCTATTATTTATTTCTTCAAGAAGAGCATTGATAGTCAATTTTCTTGTATCATGTTTTAGGATGTGCAGACAGCAAAATATTTTTGCAAACGCAATCTTATTTGATACTCAGAACTCCCCTGCGGTGAAATTGGTGATATTATCACCTCTACTGTATAGATGAGAAAGCAGCCTCAGAAAAGTTGAATAACTTGCTTTATATCATATAGTTAGGATGTGAAACAAACTCTGAACCTGAGCTTTATCCACTACTCTAGGGACAATCCTTGGTAACACCTCATATTAGAACTAATACAAGAGACCCGGTGGGCATTCACATTACAAGAGAATCAAGTCGGGCTAAGTGGATGGAGAGCCTTGGAATCAGGAAAAACCTGGTTTCAAGTCCGGCCTTTGATACACTGTCTTGGGGACCTTAAGCAAGTCACTTTATTTCCTCTTAGGTTTCTGGAGTGCTTATCTAATATTAGATTGCATAGGAGGTGCCGATTTACATTGTAGAGGGAGTGAATTTCTTAAATAAATTGGGGTTCTGATTTCAATTCTTGGGGTTTACAAAGACCTTTCCTAATAGTAAAACAATTCTTATTCATGCATCCTTACATTCTTTCCCTCTATCTCTTTTTTACCCTTAGTAACAAAAGAAATTCATAAAGATAGTGCAGGCCCTTATTCTCTCCCTCCCCCTTCTCCCCAGTAATGGTAATCCTTTAATTTATATAGTGCTATGTAGTTATGAGACAATTTGTTGTCATTTGAAATTCATTAAGACTGTTCAGTGTGGGGGTGGCTAGGTGGCGTAGTGAATAAAGCACCAGCCTTGGAGTCAGGAGTACCTGGGTTCAAATCCAGTCTCAGACACTTAATATTTACCTGTGTGGCCTTGGGCAAGCCACTTAACCCCATTTGCCTTGCAAAAACCTAAAAAAAAAAAAAACTATTCAGTGTTTGTGTGTGTGTGTGTAGAATGTGTGTATCCTCATTTTACACATCAAGAAGTTGAAGCCCAGAATTTATAAGTTACCTTCTTGCCCATGATTACACAGCTATTAAATGTTATAACCTGGATCTGAGAGTCAGTTATTTAGATTTCAAATCCAGTACTCTTTTGCAAAAGCAAACTTAATTGTTCTTTTTCTTTAACTATCTCTATTTTTCTTTTAGCTCTCCTGTCTCCCTCCCTCTCCCCACCTCCACACTTTCATCTCCACACTTTGGTATAATTATCTTTTTTGGAAGACTAATGTTCAAGTACTTATGTTAAAGTTAGATCTTTTTCTATGGTTTTATAATACTACCTTTTGTCTTATTTTAAAAAAATTTCTGGAAAGCATATGATACCCAGTGATTTCTTTCAAAATAATTTTTCTGAAAAGATATTTGAAAGAAATGTCTAAAATGAAAAAAAAAACTAGTTTTTAAGATTTATCTAAGGAATAGCTTTCTCAAATTTAAAAGTGAAAAAAAGTACCAAAAAAAATCAAAGAAGAAAAAAGTAAAAAAAAATAGACCTGACAAAATACATGTTTTTAAAAAGTTGACATAGGTGATCCCTTAGGTTAATGTTTAAATTTGAAGTTCACACTATTACTCCTAATGTCTCAGTGGAGTAGACTTTGCATGCAAGAAAATTTCAGGGTCCCAGGTAGTTTTTAACATGGTCTTTGTTTCATATATACATACATATATCATAGGTGCATATCTGCCAACTTTTGGGGGGGGCAAAAGCTATTAGAACTTGGTGTTCTCTGTTATGTTAAACTGATAGTGGAAATTTGTCTATTCACATATTATTGGTGTTATTTTAGAAGAATCTAATATATAAATAGACACAAAGGGAGGATGTTGTACAGAGCTTTTGACTTGATGTCAAGTTAGGAAGATGAAAGACATTAATTAATTGGACCCTTAAAGTTCATGATATTGGAAATCATATACCATTTCACAATTAGAAATGACATAGATCATAGATTCAAAACTAGAAGAGATCTCACCCATAATAAATAAATACAACTCCATTGTTTGTTTGAAAAATGGGAAGAAAGACCTGATGAAATTTATGCATCTATTTGAGTATGTTCAGAAGCCGGGGTCTGAACCCAGGTCTTAAGTTATTGTAGGTTCTAGCATTTCTATTATTGTATTGGGTTGTCTTTTGTTTGAGTCTTTTTGTTTATTTTTATCAACTTAAATACATTAGGGATCACTGACATAAACAGATCATTGGTAGAAAATAAAGTAAAAACTGATGGTGGAGCTTATGTAACAGTTTTATGGATTTATAAAATATTCTGACCCTACCATGTTTGAGAAATTCTATTTATATAATTTCTTCATTTCTTACTATATAATACCAAAATTAGTGTTTAATTGCAGAAGAAGAATGGATCATGACATGGGCATTCAGCAAAACAAATTGCATAATAGCAACTATAGGAGAAACTTGATAAACTTCTTTTTAGAATTCTATTTAGGAAGAAAAGACCAGTCATACCATTAACCACAGCAGAAAAAAACATGATAGAATTTAATGAAAAACATTTTCAGGATATGCAGTAATGGTTTTAAAACTTTCATCCTTAATGCCTAGTACTTAATATATTTACATTATCACTCAGTAACAATAATGTCCTTGGAGTTAGATAGTATTTAAGTGGTTAAAAAAGCATTTTTGCTTACTATTAGCCAAATTTTATAGTGGTTCTCACTTGTCCAGGACCACACAGTGAGTTAGAATGTCAGGTAGACTAGATAGAGTCCAATTCCTGTACCTCTTACCTACTGCTTCTGCAGTGATAGTTAACTAGTTCATATTGATGACCTTGATATTAAAAAATAAAAATTAACTTTTGATATATACTTATTAAGGCATGAATATATTAATATAATTTTTAAAACTCTAACATTAAAATTTGAATAATTTCCTGATCAATCATAAAATACAATTAACCACAGCACCTACTTTCTTAAAGCATTTTCTTCTAGAGTAAATTGGTTAGAAATATTCTCCACATAGTTACGGTTAATTTATTGCCTTCATTCAGTGGAGGTGGCAAGGAGTATGATTATAATAGAAGTTAGAATATGACTGAGTACTTTATAACAGCCAAACAATGTCATGACAGATCCGAGGAATTGAAGATCACGTTTTTTGTGGGGGTTTTTTTTTTTGGTGGGGGGGGAGATCAGATTGACTGCAATAGAAAATAAATATATATTTATCTTTTAAATTTGCTGAATAAAAATAAAGGGGCTGCTAGGTAGTACAGTGGATAGAACAGTGGACCTAGAAGACCTGGGTTCAAATGTAGCCTCAAATCTTACTAGCTGTATGATACAAGTGACTTTACCCTCTTTGCTTCTGTTTTTTCAACTGCCAAACAAGCTGGGGAAGGAAAATCCCAAATGGAGTCACAGAGACTTGAATACTACTGCAAAATCAAAAAATTAAATTAAACCATTTGGTCTTGTTGACTTTTTAATATAAAAATATTATTGAGAGAACAGCTTACTTTGTACAAATTCCTAAATGTTCCTTTTAATCCATTTGTTTTTATGGCAAGTTGCATTTCACTTCATAGACATTTTATTTGATGTGTACTGTATAAGATGATAGAGATAAAAAGATAAATGTTCTTCCCCAATTATTTATGATTAAAAATGGTATTATTATGAGAAATATGTATATTTTGCTACAGTCACCTTTGGTGGGATAAGTCACTATTTAGGGCACACTGAACTTGTTACTTATTAGCATAAACTTGGACTGTTAAACTCTTTTGCTTCCAAGTTATCTTTCTTATGATGGAATAATTTGTGATCAGGTGGTTGTTACCAGCTAACTATTTCCACCTTTTGGTGGGGAGGATAGGAGGTTTTGGACATGTAATTTCATCCATATAAGAAACTTCTTATGAAGATCAGTATTGTCTTTAGAGAACTATTAATTCACCCAGCCGGTATGCATTGGAGGCAGACCTTGAACACAGATCTTCCTGATTTAGATACCAGACCACTGTACTTTAAGAGTTTACTTTTTAATCTTTTGAAAATATTAGCAGCAAAAAGGCCGCTTTCGTTAATAAGTTATTGAAATATTATTCTAACAGCTGCTTTTGGATCTTTTCTGAATTCTGCTAATATAGAATTACAGGACTTGAAGGAATATGGTTTTACCTCATCAAAAAAATTATCAAACCGATAAACTTATTAACAAAATGTGTCCCAGGAAGACATTTGATCTTTGTAAGCTTCACATTTTGAATAGCTGTGTGAAACAGTCCTTCAGCTATCAGCCACAGAGGTAGTGATAGCGTAGGAGCTGCTCTTGGAGGGTTTGGGTTAGTTGCAGTGTGATTCTTGAAGAAGCAAAAAGCAAATTGTTTTTCTTGGGAATTTTTCTGAAAAGGTTATGGTATCATATTCCTCTATAGCAGACTTGTGAGATATCTTTAAAATTGTAACAATAAAATATTACCTAAATACAGGCTATTAATATTTGGGGGCATAGACACATGCTTCTTCCCCCCCCCCCCCCCCCCCCCGTAAGAATGTTATTTTGAGAGCAAAGAGAGCTTTGGTGATTCCATCTTAGGGAACACTGATCAATCAAGCTCTTGGGCACTAAAAGAGGGAAGGCTACCCATTAGTTGTGTTGTTGTAAGTGTTGGGTATAGTACTTTGGGTTTTTTACCATAAAAATAATAACTGATTAGTAGTGGCAGCATGAAAATATTTAAAAGGTAAATATACTTAAGCAAAAATTCATTTTTCATATTACTTTATCTGTTCAAGCATTAATGGTACTTTTTAGTTTTGTCTTTTGTATATAGGATGTGTGTTGTATGTGCACATGTATATATATACACATACATACACACACGTGCTTGCATGTATGTCAAGGAAAAGAAGTAAAATCCTGTCTGAAAATTTTCTTTTTCTAAAGAGAAATTTCATTTTTTCTTCCCAAGGTATTCTGATTACAACCATTGCCTCCAAAGGGGAATTACAGAACTGGCCTGAGCTCTTGCCAAAGCTCTGTAGCTTGTTGGATTCTGAAGATTATAATACGTGTGAAGTAAGGATGCTTACATCACATTTCGACTTTTTTCATTGTCAAATAAAGTGGTTAGAGGTTTATAATTAATTTTATTACCCACTAGTAACCTTTAGAAATTTGTTTTAATTTCACATTAAAAGTCTGAAGTTAGTTTTCTGACATTCCATTTCTTATAAATATTTTTAATGAAACAGAATAAAATATACCTTGTATGTAAAGCATTTTCTTATGCTTGAGTTCTGAGTCCAGTCTCTTCTTTTTATAATCTGTTGTCTAAAGTTGTACAAAATACAAGAAAATTTAATTTAATTTTAATGTTAATTTTTTAAATTTCTTAGGTTAGAATGGAAATTAGAAAGTTTTATAAAGCATTTAAAAAAACTTTTTAGCTACATTATGATCTTCCTATCCTGCTTCACTTCCCCATAAGAAATGTACCTTGCCCTATTTCAGACATGACATATATTCCAGACAGAATTTTTAAAAAAAAATCTTTTTCTTAGTATTTTAGTAAAGTTTTGGAAAAAATATAGATTTTTTTCCCCTCAGGAGTTATTTATTACCTGAGCAAAATTCACTTAGCATTTCCAACTAATACTGTGAAAATATGCTGAAAAGGGATCTTTAAACCAAGTTAAATTTCTTTTATACAGCAGACTTAACTCAGTTAAAAACATTTATTTAAGTTTCAAAGTAGTTCCTCTACTTTTATTGAATAATAATACATTTACTATTGGAATGTATTTGGAAATGAGTTGAATCTTCATGTTAAAGATCTGAAGAAACAGTTATATTCCTCATAAAAGAAAAGGAGTTTGAGGATAACCTTCTTGAAGTGTAAATGCATACATCATAATAGATGGTTTAAATTGCCCACTCAGAACTAGAAAGGTAAGGTGTGAGTTACAGAATACATCAGATTTTAAATAGTATTTCTAAAAAATCTATCTTATAGTATTTATAGTGTATACTGATTAATTTGACCTGAAAGTTGCTTTAATTTTTCTTAGTATTATTTATTTGAAGATTTTTTTCCTCTGTTTTACCAATACCAAAAATGCCAGTTGAAAAGGTAGATTACTCTTTTTTTGCTTTTTGAGGGTTTTTTGCAAGGAATTGGCACTTGCCCAGTGCCATACAACTAGGTAATTAAGTGTCTGAGGCCGAATTTGAACTCAGGTACTCCTGACTCCAGGGCCCGTGCTCTATCCACTGCACCACCTAGCTGCCCCTTAGATTAATCTTCATGAAGGCAACCTTTTTTTTTTCCTTGATAAACTTAAAAATCTGTGAATATTTTTAGACTCCCTTTTAGGTTATAAAAGAAGAAAATATAAATTCACATGAAGATAAAGATTAAATGTCAAACCTAATTTTAAGTGCATATGAATTTCATTCTAAAATGTTTTTAATGTTTTAATATTTGAATTTTGTCTTTTGTAGGGTGCATTTGGAGCCCTTCAGAAAATATGCGAAGATTCTGCTGAAATTTTAGATAGTGATGTTTTAGACCGTCCACTTAACATCATGATTCCTAAATTTTTACAGTTCTTCAAACATAGTAGTCCCAAAATAAGGTATACCAAAATGCAGTTTTGGAGTTCTAAGAAAATTTAAATAACCTTATCAGAACTGAGCATTACTACTTTTTTGTTTATTTCTCTCAAGAGAGAGTAAATTATTCCACATAAATGACTTCTCCAAAACTTGGAAAATTAAAATCTTTCTGCCCTTTATTTTCTTAAATTTTAGGACTTTTAAAAAAAAATTTCCCACTTCCAAATTCTTTCCCTCTCCATACCTCCACCTTTTCTTCTTTAACACAAGGTACAACAATGCAATAAAAAAAATTTTATTTGAGTCATTTAGGAGAAAAAAGAACATTAAAATTTCATTTTGTTTCAGCCTCCTCTACCACCCTTTTTGTATTTTTTTCCCAGTACTGGGGAAAAGTTTCCTTGAGTGGAAGCTAGAAAGAATCTACTATTGGGTGTGTGTATATAATTTAATTGCTGATTGATAAGTTAACATTTAGCTGAAATTCACATCATTCCAATGTTTTTCTTATCCATGTATTTGTTATTTGAAGCTTTTTATATCTAATCAGTTGCCACTTTTGTGAAAAATGGTAGCTTGTACTGCTTTTAATTTGTTGTAGATTAGGAAACTAAATAACAAGAGTGTTAGTAGGCAGAATAGTGATTAAAATATTCTTACTGTGAATGTTTCATGGTATCATCCATGGAATAAAGTGAAGTAACATTTTTTCCATTTTTATTGTAGTAGTTTCAAGTATTTTTCAAAAGTTTATATTAGGAATCAGCTTTTTTTCCCTAAAATTTTGATTAGCATGTATTTAGTTTCAAGATAAGTAGAGCATTATATGCCTATATTTTGGTTGCTTCATTTGATTTCCTTTGGGTTTATCATGTCTTAAAATCAGAAGGAATTCAAGAAGTGTGATTTCTAATTTTTTATACTATACAATGCAGTATAATTAGAACATGGAATACAAAATACAGGCTTATTGGAATCACATTGTTAGCTAATAGTATTTTGAACTGCAAAATACAAAGATAATAAATTGTAGGTAGTAGAGAAAGAGAAATGATCATTGAGAGTTAACATTTAATTATTAAATTCATATAGTCTTACTATCCTTGTCTCATTTCTAAACTGTTAAGAGGGTGACAGGGAAATCATTTATCTTCATAGATTGCCTCTTACTATTGTAAGATATACCATATTATTGTATGGTAAATATCATCTCTTTACCTCCCTCCCACCCCTTTGCAGACAAGACTAACTTACTATCATTTAGTCTAAATTCTTAGATTTTGGAACATCATTGCTGGCTACCAAACAGCCAAGACTATAAGAAATGACATAAAATAGCTAATGAAGTGCAAAAAACAATATTTGTTATATTTTTCAAATAGTGTCACAGAGGAAATAGGTTTTAAATTTTGATGTAATTCTAACTAGAAGTATGACTAGATTGTTTAGTCATATACATAAGTATTTTTGAAATTATCGATTCACTAATCATAAATAGCAGTCTTTAATGACTTTTTTGTTTTTGTTAGGCATTGGTTAAATGGCTTGCCCAAAGTCACCCAGCTAGGTAATTATTAAATGTGTATGAGGTTGGATTTGAACTCAGGTACTCCTGACTCCAGGGTTGGTGCTCTATCCACTGCACCACCTAGCTAGCCACCCCCACCCCCCTTATACATATTAAGTTTTCTGTAATAATTGCTTTTAATAATGATGAGTGTGCACTCAAGACTTCAGATAGATAGATAGATATAGTCTCGGGCATGTTGGTCAACTGTAATGTTCTTTGAAATTATTAGAAAGAAGCTTTACAATTGGAAGTTTATAGGCTAGCAGTTGGTAGAAACGTTTCCACCTTAACTCCTCTCTCTTTGAGTTTCCTCTTTTTAAATAAACAGATCAGTTAAACTTTCTGGGGCTGAGTTTTCTCATCTATAAAATAAAAGGATTGGACTGAGGTCCTTTACAACTCAAGAATTTCTTTTATAATCAAGGAGTATCAGGATACTTTTTACTTTCCTGTCGTCTCTAATTAGCTTTTTTGTTTCCTGCCTTTTAAAAATAAAAATTGAGAAACAAGCTGTAGTTTTTTTGCTTAAAACTACAAGTTCTTTGATGACTAGTAGAATATATTTAAGTAGGTTAACCTGCCTTGGAGGAGATGGTATCCTAAAAAATTGTTGATTAATGAACTATATAAGAATCTCTTAAAATGTTTGGTCATAATGTCATTTTTGTTTCTGGTATTTCTGAAAGCCAAAATCATGTTCGTTCCTAAATTTATGCATTTTACTTCTAGGTCTCATGCTGTTGCATGTGTCAATCAATTTATCATCAGTAGAACCCAAGCTCTGATGTTACATATTGATTCTTTTATTGAGGTAAGTTATTTTGTTGTTGTTTTTAAAGTGTATGTGGTAATACTAATTGATTTAGTATTATTTCTTTATAATTGTATGAAAAACCTTATTATTTTGTTCCAAATATTTTCATACTTTCTTTTCAGCAGTTAAAATCAGAAAAGTATAAAGAAGAAAAGTTGTTCTTTTAAAAATTTTAATAACTAGCATTGTATGATCCATTTCTCCATGACTTAACTAAGCTTGTAGCTAAGTTATGGTAGATTTGAATTTGGTAGTTTGTCTTAAAATATTGTGAGTGAAATCTCATGTATTTTAGAAATAATTAAATCTTATTCTGTTTTATGTATCTAAAGTTCATGGAAATTGTAATTATCCTCTCCTTAAATACCCCTACCCCACCCTGATTCCTAGCATATATAATTATATTTTTTTAAATGGACTATAGACTCAAAATTCAAGGAATAGTAAATTTGAATAGAGCATCCTATTTTTCCATTGATGTTCATTTTAAAGTTGGCTGTGCATCAGATGGAAATGGAAAGGAGAAAAGACTGTAGATGTGACATTTTTAAAAAACTTTGTGATACAGTGTAGAGGAATATTTCATGCAGAAAATTTAATACTATGTTGTCCTACAAATATGGAAAGTAGAAATACAGTGTGGGATCTGTGCATTTTCCCACTTGTACATTTTTTGTGTTGTTTTTTGTTTTGTTTTGTTTTGTTTTGCAAGGCAATGGGGCTAAGTGGCTTGCCCAAGGCCACACAGCTAGGTAATTATTATGTGTCTGAGACCGGATTTGAACTCCTGACTCCAGAGCCAGTGTTCTATCCACTGCACCACCTAGCCGCCCCCCCACTTGTACTTTTTGTCAGTACTTTCTGTCAAGGTAGTTCCTTGTGAAATTAATTGTAAAATTTCCAGTCTTAGATTGAAAACTCCTGTATTTACTTTATACTGAAACTATTCTGTTTTTCTCATAACTATTAGACAGAAAATTAATGTTTGGGCTTTCATTAATATCCACAGACCTGTCCTGATAAACCATTTTGATTGTTCTTATCATTAAACCTTAGAATGTTATAGCTAAAAAGCAGTTTTTTTCTTTGAAATATTAAATTAGCAGGGCAACAGAGCAGCATGGTACAAATAACTAAAGCAGTTCTTAGGGGGTTCCTGCCGCACTCCTGAATTGAGGTGTTAGAACTACATATTCAGTTTCTGCTTTCAGCATCTGACTCTTCTGTGACCACATTTAAGATTTCCTTGGCAAAGACAACTGTAATGATTTGCCATTTCCTTTTCTAGCCAGTTATTACAGATGAAGAAACTGAGACAAATGTGACTTGCTTAGGATTACACATCTAGTTAAATACCTGGGTCCAATTGAACTCAGGAAGATGAATCTGACTGCAGGTCTGTTCATCCAATCCACTGTGCCTCTAATTCCTTAACATATTCTTGTCATTTTGGTGACTATCATGGAATAAATCGCAGTATTTGTTTGGGGGTAGTTAAGCCTTGAAGGTTTTAACTTCTACTTCGGAAAAACATTTTTTTTTTAAATTCAGAAAAGTATAGTCTAGATATACTTAGTAAATATCTATCATAAAAAATTTAATTTAAAGCAGCCAAACTAAGTAAACTTAAATATAAGCTTTCTAATACCATGTTGCAGGAAGTGAATACTATGTATCGAATATTAACTGTGATAAATATACTTTTTTTCCCCCTGCCTCCCCTCCTGTAGCATTTCAGTTTTATCTCTTTCACCTTAATCTTAGTCTTAAAAGCTATCCTTGCTCTTTACTAAGGAGTAACAAAGACTCCACTGGCTCTTCAGTCTGCCTGGCTTATCTCTTAACTTTTCTAAATCTTTTTAGTTCTACTCTCTGATTTTTGTAGAGTAGGGTTTTTTGTTTGAAGTCATGTTACGGTTTCTGATCTCTGCTGTCTAATTCTCTCTTAAGACCACTTTAAATTTTACAACCTGATTTCTTAAAGGAGGCAAACCGAGATAATTAGTTCACATACCACAATCAAGAAATATTAAGCATGTGTCTCATACACACAATATGTGAATATCAGTGTATATACATGTCTAAAATGTTTTAATCTTGAAGTTATTTTCATTTTAAACTTTGACATAGTTGTCAGTTTTGAAGTGCATCTCTGCTTGTTAAATCTGAAGATGTCAATCATTGTCAGATACTAGTTCTTAAAAATAAACCTTACTATATAGAGGACCAATAGCAGCAATTGCTAAACAATGTTATAGCACTTACTATGTATCAGGCATTGTGAAACATTTTACAATTATCATCTTCACAACTTCCCTGAAAAGTAGATGCTATTATCCCTTTCTTACAGTTGAGGAAACTAGGGAAGGATCACACAGATTTGAACTCAGGTCTTTCTAACTGCAGGCCTGGTATTGTATCTGCTGTACCACCTAGCTGCTCCATTAAGGGAAACCAGGTATTTAGACAATGGCAGCAGCAAGAATAAGAAGGCAAGAAGTTAGGACTCTTCCCCCATTCCCAAGGTTATAAAACTTATTAATGTATTTACTGCAGGAAAGTATGGCATTCTTTTTTTTAAGAAATTCCTTTATATATTCATTAACACAGGAATATTTCATTCAAAGGGGATGGAGCAAGATATAAAACTTTTTATATCTTAAATAATTCTTTAGTTTAGCCTTCTTCTCTCTATAAGCATTATAGATTCAGTGCCTCCTTCCTTTCCCATTACAAACAATGTTTCAAGCAATGGGGTTAAAGTGACTTACCCAAGGTCACACAGCTAGGTAATTAATAAGTGTCTGAGATGGGATTTGAATTCAGGTCCTCCTGACTTTAGGGCCAGTACTCTATTCATTGCATTCCTGGCCACTCTAGGAAAATTATATGCAGTAAGAACCTTACTTTTTCTAGTCATATGGTCAAAGACAGCCATTCCTCTTTTAAGTTTAGATGCCATGCTGTGGATGTTTTAAAAAAAGATCTTTATTTGGTCTTCATAGAGTATTCTTTTTCCTCTTCAGTGTATAAGTAATCTTATTTGGGCAGTCCTAAATGTGCCACAGTGTGCTTTTCTTTAAACCCTTTGATTGTTCTCTGTTACCTCAAGGACAAAATACAAACTCCTCAGTTTTTCTCTAAAGATTTCTCTATAACTGACTTGAATTGACACTTCAACATTATTTCATATTATTCCTACTCATGGTTTCCCTGTCATGCACTCTGCATTCCAGTCAAACCAGTTTGCTAGTTGTCAATTTTTTGTTTGTTTTTGCAAGGCATTGGGGTTAAGTGACTTGCCCAAGGCCACACAGCTATGGAATTAATAAGTGCCTGAGGCCAAATTTGAACTCAGGTCCTCCTTACTCCAGGGCCGGTGATTTTCTCCCTCTTAAAACTTAAAATTTTCTTAGCATTTCATGTGTTGTAAACTCCTTTAGGGAAGGAACTATAACCCTAAGGGATAACACACTATTTTGCATCTAATATTTCAATTAAATCAAAGTGGTCATTAGTAAAACTGCATTCCAAGACTTGGAAGAGTCCAGAACCAAAGTAAGGGTCCTAAAAACTGGTAACAAGACAAATTATAAGAAAGCTTACCAAAATAGTTGTCACATTTAATATTTAGCAAACTGAGAACATGCAAAGTTAGGACTGCCTTTGCTTTGGTGCTTATTTATCTCTACATCTTCCAGAAGGGAGGCAGCTGATAGGAATTATAGAGGATAAAAATGTCCAAGACTTATAAGAAGAACCCTCAAGGACCAAAACTCATTAGTATTTTTTTTTTCATTAAAAACAATTCAAGGGGGCGGCTAGGTGGCACAGTGGATAGAGCACCGGCCTTGGAGTCAGGAGTACCTGAATTCAAATTTGGCCTCAGACACTTAATTACTTAGTTGTGTGGCCTTGGGCAAGCCACTTATAACCCCATTGCCTTGCAAAAAAACTAAAAAAAAAACACCAATTCAAACAGTTTGCTGACAAACATATTTCCTTATGCCACTCTTCAAGGCTTGGTTCATGTGCCATCTCTTCCTTGAAGAGTTTCCTAATTATCAATTCCACTCCAAAATAACTCAACATTACACTATCATACCACCTTTAATTGAAATAGGAACTACTACACTAGTCATATTCTTCCACTCTATGTAATATACTATATGAAGTAATGAAGGGTACTTTTTAGGAGATGAAATTGGAAGTGGAGCATAAGCTGATCACACATTCAGAACATGGGTTCTTAATTTTTTGTGTTTTTAGGAGATCCTTCTGGCAGGATAGAAAAACTTGTAGACTTCTTAGAATAATAACATTAAATGCACAAAATAAGATTGCAAAGGAAAATGATTACGAAATACAGTTTTAATGTTTTAAAAATAAGTTTGCAGACTCTGTATTGAAGAAAACCTAGTGGAGATAAAAATGCTTATTTCTGAACAAGAATCTTATCTATAGCATTTTCAACAAATAGTCATCCAACCTTTGCTTAAAAACCTTCAGGGATGGGAATTAACACATGTTCAAATAACCTACTCCTGTGAATGGTTTCAGTTGTTTTAATAAGTACAGCCTTTCTTTTCAAGTCTGTTTATATGTCCCATTGTTCCTAATTCTGCCCTCTGGGGCAAAGCAAAAGAAACATATTACTTTCCTTATGATCAGCTTCCCAGTACTTGGAGACTATGTATTGCGTCATCCCTCTCCCCTCCCCTTACCCATGTACACTTTTCTGGACTAAAATCTCCCAGTTTCTTCACCTGGTCCCCATGGCATGATTTTGTGATCTTTCTTTCATACCCGACTTTTCTTAACAAACTTTACTCTCCCATCTTATGAATGACCCATCACTTATAAATGGCTAGTTAAAATTTTATATTTTGTCTTTGCAACATAATTAAAATACCAAACTACTTTTGTTTGTCATTATTTAATGAAATACCCACTATTTTTTTTTTAATGAGTATCCTGAAACTTATTTAGAGAAATTCTGTAAGATACCATAGAATATTTGTGGAGGAAATTACTTCTAAAATAAAACTAGGCACAGCAGGGTAGGTAAGGAAGGAATTTGGCATAACTCTTTACCTTTTGGTATAATGGAGAGAGAATTGACCTCAAAGCCTAGAAGGCCAGATTCAGTCCCTGCTACGGTGCTGACACTTATTGAATTGTGACTAAGGGTTGATCTCTTACGCTAAATGGTGCTGAGTTGCATTAGTAGAATGAATTTCCTCATTGCTGCAAATGGTATATTTGCCCACTGTCTAGTGCTTGTGTAATCTTTAGGATCTTTGTGACCAAAGAATCCTTCCTATTTTCTGGAGTTGATGAGTTATATATTTTTCTACTGTATCATTCATCTGATGGTGTAGGAGAAACATCCTCATCATCACAGATAAAAAATAAATGAAAATGCCCACTCTGATAAATGGTTATCAGAAGTGCTGACTGTTAACACCTAACCATATCCTGTCAGCTTTCTGATTATCTGGTTAGTGCTGGATATCACATTACTAGGAATTGTATTGATAAGTTGTAACTTTTTAACACAAAACTTTTCAACAAGGTGGGGGGGAGAGTTGTTGCAAGGCTGTGGGGTTTAAATAACTTGCCAAATTTACATAGCCAGGTAATTATTAAGTATCTAAGGTCAAATTTGAACTCAGGTCCTCCTAACTCTAGGACTGGTACTCTATCCATTGTACCACCTAGCTGCCCCTTTTCAACAAAATTATGGCAAATTCTACTAATATCTTGATGTGTCTTGTCCATTTTTATTTTACATTATTCTTGTGACTTTTCATGATGCCCATACAAGAACAGTCACACACATTGTTGTAATTTTGTGGCAAGTTAAGGAACAAAATTATGTGTTGGTCTATGGAGCCATGTGGCAAGTGTCAGCAAGTAGTCTTGATTAAGTAAAAAAAGGCAACATAAAGTCCTGATATACTTCCTCTTTGTGATTGTCCAGAGGGACAGTTTGAACCTGGGCTTTTGATGCCACATATAGCATCTCTCCTTCCCCCACACCACTTCTCGTTTGTAAAAATAGCTGAATGTGTGACATAGTAGAATGAGACCAGGGACTGGTCTGGAGGAAAGACTTCCCTATTAGGTGATATCATTAATTTGTGGGGGTTTTGCCCCTCCCCCTTTTAAGTACATATTAGAATGTTATAGAAAGATGAAAATTATCAGCCTGTAAGGTATAAAATTTGCTAGGTTCAAAGTGATAGTCATATTGAAGAAAACATTGTTTCACTGGTGTATTTGAAAATGTGTTTAATTAAATTTAATTTTGATTTGGGCACAAATTTATTTGGTTCTACATAAACTTTTTCTGTTTTGGAGATTTGGAAAAATTAAATTTTACTTCTCGTGTAATAGAATCTGTTTGCATTGGCTGGTGATGAAGAGCCAGAGGTACGGAAAAATGTGTGTCGGGCTCTTGTGATGCTACTCGAAGTCCGAATGGATCGTCTGCTTCCTCATATGCATAATATAGTTGAGGTAATTATTAATTATGATTTAGTAATGTGACTTCCTTTCCTGATTTAAGATAAATGTGGAAATGTATTCTTTTAGATACTATGATTAAACTTTTTTATGATCATTATTAAAATAGGCAGGCTTATATTTAAATTTTGTTCCTAAACAAAACAATTAAGAACATATTAGTTTATTGTTTTTAATGAATGTTCTTTCCAGGGTAGATTATAATTTTTTAGAATTAAAATTATGACATCCACTCTTATATGTTTAAGGTTAAAGCTTATGACTGTATTTCTTGGTTGTAGCCAATAATTTGATTTGATGTGTATGTTTTACCATAGAAGAATTTTTGAGAAGCATGGATGTAACTTGAAAAGTCAGTAATCTCAAAGAATTTATCATCTCAGTTTTTAAAAGGTTCTGGTTTAGTATACACTGTCATGCCATGCACATGTAAACCAAACAAATTAATGTTAATCATTGAGGAAAATTTTACTTCTTGCATTATTACTTCAACTTTATATTCAATGAGTGATGTTAGTGATTGCTATCAGTTCTGCTTGTAGTTGTGTTTACCCTTTAAAAATAGGCTATTCAATTACATAAAAGTTCATATTAGCCAGAGAGTGGCTGTGGAGCAAACTTATGGAAGCTAAGTTTTTTAGGTACTGGGAAATAATGGGGCCCAAAGCACAAATGGTAGGTAATTTCAAATGACGAGATAGACTAGACATAAATGAGGAGACAGATAAAGAGAACCAAAAAGACCCATGTACTAGTATAAAAGTAAGTACTAACTTGATCTGCATGAAGTTGGCATAAAATATATATTAAATGCATACTGTGTGTGCCAGGAAAACAAAAAAGAGCAGAAAGAAAAAAATAAACAAATTAATTTTTAAAAAAAGAGCAGAAAGACAACCCTGCCCTTCAGGAGCTTCCAGTCTAATGGGATAGACAACATGCAACCACCTTGTCAAAACAAGCTGGATACAGCATAAATTGGAAACAATCAGCAAAGAAGGTCCTTGAGGGGTGATTGGGAAAGGCTCCTTGTAGAAGGTCAGTTTGGCCATGATTTGAAGGAAATAGAAGGAGGAAGAGTTTCTAGACATAGGGAACAACCAGTTAATATGTCCAGAAGCAGGAGAGCTGGGTCTTGTTTGAAGAACAGCAAGGAGGCCGGTGTCACTGAATCAAAGGAGTGAGGTGTATGAGATGCAAGAAGCCTGGGAAAGGGCTTTTATAAAGATCTCCTGGAGGTAATAGGATGGCACTGGGGGGTTTTGATAGCTGAGTGGAGGGTGAACTAGAACTGAGAGAGACTTGTAACCTCAAGTGTAAAGTGACGAGGGTCTACCTGAGAAAAGAGGCTCTAGGGGTAGGGGTGAAAAAGATAAGGAAAAGTCCACAAGCCTCTTCAACAAATGGGATGATGAGGGTGCCCAAGTGATAGTGAGAAGGAGGATGAAGTCAAGATGCTCAAGGTTAGGCTTCTTGGAATTAGCAGCATAGAAATGATCATTGATCCCTCACCTACCTCCTAGGGTTCTTGGGGGATCAAATAAAATATCAAATAAAAGCCCTTTTGCTTGTTTGAATATTACCTGCCACAGAGTAGGCACTTAATCTAACTTGTAGATTTCTGAAAGCTGGAATAGGGAGATTTGAGGACTTCTGAGGGAGAAATTTTGGGGTGGTTTATTTGGAGATAAAGAGAAAGAGGACAGTGAGCCTGGTAACCCAGGAATGTTCCTCCAATGTAGGTCTGGTTTTTATTAAATATTTTATACTTCTTATCAGTGACATGAATTTTCATGCAGCAGTGGTAAGCTACATTGGCAGGTGGAGAAGGATGTAGGGTAGCTAAAATGCACTACCTTGCCTAAAGAGAGGTAAAAATAAAATAAGAGCATGTGAAAGTTCCACTCCAGTCAGGTTGGGTCTGACACACTGCATTTCCAGCTTAGAATGAGAGGGATACTCAGCTTCCATGTTTTCAAATGTCATATTAAAGGAATCATTTTAAGGTGTTTTGTGATTCTTATGTATGGAAAGGTGAGTCTTTTATTTAGATGTAAAGTTGAACTTCATTTTTAATGCAATTTGTTAATAGTCACATAAATGGCACATTTAGTTATTAATGTTATAGAATATTTTTATCATGAAAAGAATCATAATGGATCCATTTAGTTACCAATTTCGTTTGAAGTATTTTCTTTAAATAAGAAATTTTATACATAAAAATTCAGGAACATTGCATAATATGAGGTGGGTCGTAGGTGTTGGAAGCAGCTTTAGAGTACCTAATTTCTGATTCAAAAATGAAATGACTTAACCAAGGTCATTGGAAGTAGGAACAACAGGGAGTACTCTTTTCTTATTCTAAATCCAGAGAGCTCTTATTCTTCCTCCGTTCTACCTCTAGATGCATTTGAAGTAGAAAGAACATTTCCCCAACAATTAATTTACTTCCACTATACAATATAGAATCATAAATTTAGAGATAATCTGAACCAGCCCCATACATTTTACAGAGAGGGCTGATGTGACTTACTTAGATCCACATTGGTAGCATTGCTTTTGTATAGTGTTGTTATTAGTTAGCTTAAACTGCGTAAGCTAATTTTTCGTAAACTTGCTTTATTTTATAGTACATGCTTCAGAGGACCCAAGATCAAGATGAAAATGTGGCTTTGGAAGCTTGTGAATTTTGGCTCACTTTGGCTGAACAGCCAATCTGTAAAGATGTACTCTGTAGACATCTTTCTAAGTAGGTGGAATTTCTCACACTCTCACACTCTTATCACTGTTATTACTGCCTTGGTCTTTTTGGAGTTATTAAATGAATTGAAGGTCATTTTAATAATTATCCTTTATATAGGCAAACTGTAGACAAAAATGTTAATCCCAGACTGGACTTTTGAACACTTTAGACTCAAATTCTCCTAGATGGTGTGCCTTCCTCAGCCCAGCCAGAGCATGGGCTCCCCTTCCCAAGGAACCTTCCTGGAATCCATGTTATGGATATCTATTATGCCCCTATCATTCAACTACTTGGTATTCTGCTTATTTTTTGGCATTTAGTCCTAATAGAATACTAACTTTTTGAGAGAACTGTCTTTGTATCTTTAGCACTTTAGCATACTGCTGTGTTTATCACTTAGTCACATGTGAAACAAGAAATATTGTGAGACAGACTTATCAAAATATATGGCACATGTCCTAGAGGATTGAAATAAAGGAGAGGCCAGTGTGAAGTAGTGGGGAAGGGTTTCCTCAGAGAACTGGAACTTGGAATGGATCTTGAATGATGAATGAATGACCTTTGAACTGGAAGGAGAAGGAGGGAAAGGAGTGAATTGCTCCAAGCAGCAGATAAAGGTCCTGGCATGAGCCAGGAATAAGGTGACTAGCCACATCAGGACCAGTGGTGTATATGGGAATGGGAGACATTCTCACCAGGGGAATAGCATAAACAAGGGGTGTGTGAAGTAAAATGAGTGTGCTTTAGTTCAAGGGACAATGAGGATACTAGTTGGTCAGGTTGTTCATAGGCAAGAAGTAGGTTAATGTGGTACTAGATTATATAGAATTTTGAAGTCCCAAGATGGAGAATTTAGACTGAATTCAGTTGAAAATGGGAAGCCATTGGGGCAGCTAGATGGCACAGTGGATAGAGCACCAGCCCTGGAGACAGGAGGACCTGAGTTCAAATTTGACCTCAGACTCTTAATAATTACCTAGCTATGTGACCTTGGACAAGTCACTTAACCCCCCCCCCCAGTCTTGCAAACCACCTCCCCTGAAAGAAAGAAAGAAGGAAGGAAGGAAGGAAAGAAAGAAAGAAAGAAAGAAAGAAAGAAAGAAAGAAAGAAAGAAAGATGGGAAGCCATTGCAGGTCCTTGAGCAGGGAAATGGTTGTGAAAGTTGTGTTTTGAGAAGATAATTGTCAATGCAAAAAGATGATTTGAGAAGATATAGTGGATTCTGGATTCTACAAATAGACCAAGAAGATTGATGATGATTTCTAAAAGCTAGCAGGTGATTATTAAAATCTTTTTTAAACCCTTTAAAAAGACAGATTCTTCAGGAAGTTGTTCTAAGTTAGATAATATTGTTTAAATGAGATGTTTAAATGAGTATGTATGTGTATATTTCATATGTAAGTACTTTGTAAATTATTCCTAATGATTTAATTCTATGTTGGCTTCATTTTTCTACTCAGATAAGTCTGTTGGGCTCTGCACTCAGAGAATGCAAGGTTTTTTTTTTTACCCCTAGCCTAAATGCAAGCTTCACCTACAACTAAATAGGCAAGTCTTCATTCTGAAGTCATATGTGTTCCAAAAGCTTATATATATATGTATATGTATATGTATATGTATATGTATATGTATATGTATATGTATATGTATATGTATATGTATATATAGCACTTTAGATTTCCAAAGCTCGTTCCAAACCATCTGATCCTTAAAACAATCCTGTGAGGTGGGACCTAAATACTCCCAATTTTTCTTTCTTTCTTTCTTTCTTTTTTTTTTAGCAGGGCAATGAGGTTCAGTGACTTGCCCAAGATCACACAAGCTAGGCAATTATTAAATGTTTGAGGCTGGATTTGAACTCAGGTACACCTGGCTCCAAGGCAGGTGCTCTTAGTCACCCCCTATATCTTCATTTTTCAAATGAGAGAAATGAGGCTCATGAGGTTGTAACAAAAGCAGAATTGCAGAATTAATGTTCAAGGTGGTATTTGGAGATGAAATCCTCTTTCCTCTACTATGCTGCCTCTCTAGACATAAATGGGTTTTGGATTATTCCTTCTTTTGGCACCAGACCAATAAATTATAATAATACTTAGAGTAACTGAACTTCTTCTAATTTTTAAAAGTACCTACCCATCACTAGAATTGTTTATTCTTTTCATCATTGTCTCATCAAAATGTTCCTGTAGGTCTATTTCCACATTTGATCCCACTGCTCAAATTTGTCTTTCTCTCTTGTTTTTAGTATACTTTCCACAGTGAATCAGATTCAAGACAATGGGATCTACTGCATTTTTCTACACAGAGATCTGAATGATCACATACCCTTAGTCATGAACCCCTTTGATCATCTGATGAAGCTTATGTATCCCTTCTCAGAATAATGGTTTTATATAATTAAAGGAAGTACTGAGTTTTAGAGGTTAAAAATAGTAAAAATTTCCTTTCCATGCAAATTCAAAGACACCTTGTTGAGCAAAGAGGAGAGTGTTCCATGGATCCCAGGTTAAGAACTTCTTCCTATCATTGGTGATTTTAAAGTTTTTTTGGAGGGAAACCTTCACCTGCACAACTAATGCAAAAAAAAATTTCTTTTAAAATAGCAGAAGGTAGACAAGCTGGTGAAGTGGATACAGAACTGAACCTGGATATAAGAAAGATATTTTAAATCCTGATTCTTACTAACTGCATAACTTTGCATTAGTTTCCACATCTATAAAATAGGCATAAAAATAGCACCTACCTTCTAGAGTTATATGGATTAAATGAAATAAGGTTTAGAAATCACTTTTGCAAAACTTAAAGCATTATATAAATACTATTAAGTAAGCACCTCTAAGAATAGGAATAAAAGAAAGCAGTAGAATAGAAAGTTAAAATTGTTAATAGAAGCCTTAAGTAAGGGCAGCTAGGTGGCGCAGTGGATAGAGCGGATAGAGCGCCGGCCCTGGAGTCAGGAGTACCTGAGTTGAAATCCAGCCTCAGACACTTAACAATTACTTAGCTGTGTGACCTTTGGCAAGTCACTTAACTCCATTTGCCTTGCAAAAACCTAAAAAAAAGAAGTCTTAAGTAACTTGATTTAATGAATAGATTATAACTTCATTTGTTTAACACTTAGATAGGATTTTGAAATAGGGAGTTTAAAAAATATTGTCAACTATTTAAAAGCTTTAGAAACTTAACTTGGCACCTTTTATGAAAAGGGGGCTTATTAAGTAAACTTAAATTCATCCTTGCATAATAGATGAATCCAAATGAGTAAGGTTTAATTATATGAGCTTTCTGTAAAAAATCGTTTTTTCTTTTTTTTTATTTTTAAGGTTTTTGCAAGGCAATGGGGTTAAGTGGCTTTCCTGAGGCCACACAGCTGGGTAATTATTAAGTTTCTGGGGCTGGATGTGAACTCAGGTACTCTTGACTCCAGGCTGGTGCTCTACCCACTGCGCCACTTAGCTGCCCCCAAAAATCTTTTTTTCTTAGAATTACAACATACTATGTGCAAAGTTTTTTTTTGTGAATCTAGGCAAACTTATTAAAGGTTTACAAAAGTATTCCTTTGTAGTATGAAAATGTTTGAAGGCTTCTCTTTATGAAAAGGATTTGGAAGGGCAAGTCTTTTAAATTTCTCCTCATTCTTTCCTCTATCCCTTTAAAGAAAGACATTATCAAATATTATCTTGAAAGGGAAAACATTACAACTGGGGGCAACTAGGTGGCACAGTGAATAGAGCACGGCCCTGGAGTCAGGAGGACCTGAGTTCAAATCCAGCCTCAGACACTTAATATTTACCCAGCTGTGTGGCCTCAAGCAAGCCATTTAACCCCATTGCCTTACCAAAAAAAAAAAAACCAAAAAGAATATTACACCTCTCTGGGTACATGTGTGCCAACCTCAGGATGTATGTCTTTACCACAATAAGGGCCATTTTTTTAATGAGTTACAGTTGGTACTTTCATTAAATAGACATCTTAGGAAATAAAATTGATTATTGATAATAATTAGTGCTGTAAAAACAATAGGGGTAAGTATTTGGAAATAGGGAATGCATATCTTCTGATTAAAAATCAAATTAAAAACTTTGAAAGAAAATGTTACCTTGGATGTTAATATTTGTTTTGCTATGAGAACAAGGTAATTAGTGCAAAATTATTACCAAAGTTTTATTAACATTGCAGTTTAAATTTCTGTACCTGTTTCATGTTTATCTCAATTTTTTAATAGGTTGATTCCTGTATTAGTAAATGGCATGAAGTACTCAGAAATTGATATTATTCTACTTAAGGTAAGAAAATCAAACTAAGTTTTTTTCTTAGATAAGCTTATATATAATTAATTTTCTGCTTGCCTCTTTCTCTTAAAAATTTATTTTTACTCTGTGGTCTCAACAATTTTGATTTTTTCATTTACATGTAAAGATAGTTTTTAGCATTCATTTTGTAAAACTTTTGAGTTCCAAATTTTCTCCGACTCTTCCCTCCCCTTCACCAAGACAGGATGCGGTCTTATATAGGATATATATCTACTGTCATGTTAAACGTATTTCCATATTAGTCATGTTGTTAAAGAGTAATCAGAACAAAAAGGAAAACAAGAAAGGTAAAAGATAAAAACAAATGAAAATAATATGCTTTGACTGCATCCAGACTCCAAGGTTCTTTCTCTAGATGTGGATAGCATTTTCTATCACAAGTCTTTTGGAATTGACTTGTATCGTTGTATTGCTGAAAAGAATTAAGTCTGTCATAGTTGGACCTTCATTTCCTGGTTCTGCTCACTTCACTTTGCATCAGTTCATACCTTTCCAGGTTTTTCTGAAAGCCACTTATTCATCATGTATTAAAAAATATTAATACTCATTACATTCATATACTATAACTTGTTAAGCCATTCTCTATTGGTTGGCATCCCCTCAATTTCCAGTTCTTTGCCACCACAAAAATAGCTGCTCTGTGAATATTTCTGTATATGTAGATCCCCTTCCCTTTTTATTATCTCTTTGAAATACAGACCAATAAGTCTATGACTTTGTCAGTAACTATGCTCAAGGGGGCAGCTAGATGGTGAAGTGAATAGAGCACCAGCCCTGGAGTCAGGAGAACCTGAGTTTAAATCCAGCCTCAGACATTTAATTACCTAGCTGTGTGGCCTTGGGCAAGCCAGTTAACCCCATTGCTTTGCCAAAGGGGGGGAAAACCTAAAAAAAAAAAAATTTAAAGAATAACCACACAGTTTGATTGCCCTATGGACAAAATAGAAATGGGATATAGCTTAACTATTTAAACCTAGGAACAGGGGTAGGGAATTTATCAGGGGTAGGGAATTTATGAATCATCATTGAAGGATTGAGGTTAAATTCCTTACAGATTTTATTGTATTTAATTGTAATTGTTCTTTAAAAAATTGATGATCTCTGTATTTTTTTAAGTGATTTGCCCAGTGTCACCCAGCTAGTACGTTGTCAAATGTCTGAGGCCAGATTTGAACTCACAAGGAGGAGTCGTCTTCCTAACTTGAGGCTCAGCAGTCATATCTACTGTACCACCTAACTGCTCCAGACTGACTCTTAATCTTTTTTTTTTTAATTTCTTAGCCAGTACTAGACAGTTTTGATTGACTGATACTTTATAATTTTAGATTTGGTAAGGCTAAGTCACCTTGTTTTGTACTTTTTTTTTTTGATAAATCCCTTGATGTTCTTGACTTTGTTTTGCCATGTGAATTTAGTTATAATTTCTTCTAACTCATTAAAGTAATTTTTTAGAGGTTTGATTGGCATGACACTAAATAAGTAGTTTTATTTAGGTAACACTGTCATTTTTATTATATTAGCTTGGCCTATCCACAAGCAGTTATTTGCCCAGGTATTTAAATCATTTTATTTGTATGAGAAGTATTTTATAGTTAGTTTCATAGAGTTTCTGAGTCTACCTTGGCAGGTAGACTCCCAAGTATTTCATGTGAAATTATTTTAAATTTAACCTTTTTTTAAACCATAATATTTGATTAATCATTTAATTTAAATCAAGAATTCTTAATCTTTTTGTCATGAATCTCTTTGACAGTTTTATGAAACCACCCCTTTCAGAATGTTTTTAAGTGAAAAAATAAAATACAAAGTATTATAAAGGAAATGAATTTTATTGAAATAGCAGGAAAAAAATCATAGATAATGAAATCAGAAACCCTGATTTAAATCATGAGGATGATACAGTTTCTAATTGTCTTGATTAAAGGCAAGTTGAAAAAAGTTTAGTTTTCACACACAAGCATCCTACAGTATTGAAGCTATCAAAAACAAATGCTTTATAGGTTCTCCAATTTTGAAAAGTTTCAACTCTATTAAATTAGATAAAAAGTAAAGTAATTGGTCTTTATTTTCTTAATCCTCCTATAGAAATAAATATCTTCACTCTTTTCTGATTTAATGTTGTACCTCTTGACTGATTAGAGAATTGATATTAGAAACCATGCAGTTGAGCAGTATTTCTGGGTTTTAGATTGTTGGGATTTTGTTGCTTTTGGTTAAAGAAATAAAGACAGCTTAGGTTCTGATTCTGATACAGGTTCCAGCAGTCATATGGGTAAATCATTTAATAGCTGTTGTCTCAAAACAGGTTGGGCTAAATATAGTCTTTTGAGATTACTTCAGCTATGTATTTATTTTCACTCTGAACATAAATAATAAATGAAACAAACATTTACTTTATATTATAGAACAAATTGAAAATAATATGTGTAACTGCATTTTCATTTTATGAATGTTCTTTATGCGTGTGATGTTTTGAGGTTGCAGTTATATTTTTTATTTTGTTCATCAGTTAAAATGCTTAGTAAGCACATTCAGCTATTTGAATGATGTGAACCATCAAACAAGTTGGTAGTAAAAGGCCAATACAAGTATTTTCAAAGTAGTATTAAGTGAATATGTTGGTGAAATGGAAAGTGACACCTTCCACCAAAAAAGAGGATGACCTCCACAAAGTAAATAGAAAGCACTGCCTCATCCTTTCTGAAAATAGATGAATGATATGTAAATAAATGAAGAAATTAATAAAAATAGAACAGGTTTCACTGATATGCATCTTAGCTAATGAAGATCGTTATCGAAGAAATGCCATTGTTTTGTTTGGAAAAACAGGGTGATGTTGAAGAAGATGAAGCTATTCCTGATAGTGAACAGGATATAAGGCCTCGTTTTCATCGATCACGGACAGTGGCTCAGCAGCATGATGAAGATGGAATTGAGGAAGAGGAAGATGAAGATGATGAACTTGATGATGATGATACAATATCTGATTGGAATCTAAGTAAGACAGAAAATAAGTTATTACTCATGCTTAAGTTAAGGCACTTTATAAATTACACAATACTTTCTTCACTATAATCCTTTGAGGTATTTCAGATGCCAATTTTACAATGAAGAAAACTAATGATCAGGGAAGTTAAACCTATTTATTTCCCAGAGCAACTAGAAATGGTAATGCTTGAAATGAAGGCATTGTCGAATACTAAATAAAATAACTTAGTCAGTATCATGAATGTAGACTATGTATACTTTTAGATCTGACTTGTTTTAGGAATATATAGTCAAGTTAACCTTTTTTAAGATAATAGTACATCCAAAAGAACTTTTTCATTATCATTTGGATCTGAGTAAGAACTCTGGGAAGTAGGTAGATTTGTCATTCAACATTTTTTAAACCTTTGTGAAGCAGAGTAGATATTGCCAGGATGTTGAAACACAGAGTTTGATTTTCAGTTATGGTTAGATTAGATTCCATGCCTTTCTTTGCTAAAACTTTATTTTATAGATTTTTGCATCGATGTTCATTAGGGAGATTAGTCTGTAATTTTCTTCTTCTGTTTTGCTTCTTCCTGGTTTACGTATCAACATCTTATTGGTATTATAAAAAGAATTTGGCAGAACTCCTTACTCTCCTATTTTTTTAAAATAGTTTTTGTAGAATAGTAATTAATTGTTCCTTAAATGTTTGATAGAATTCACTTGTAAATCCATCTAGATCTGGATGGAGACTCTTTCTTAGGGAGTTCATTGATGGTTTCTTCAATTTCTTTTTTCAGAAATGGGTTTATTTAAATATTTTATTTCCTTTTATGTTAATCTGGGAAGTTTATATTTTTGTAAATATTCGTCCATTTCACTTAGGTTATCAAATTTATTGGCATATAGTTTGGCAAAATAGCTCCAAATTATCTCTTTAATTTTTTCCTCATTTGTGGTTAGGTCACCCTTTTCTTTTTTGATACTGCTAATTTGGTTCTCTTTCTTTTTTGATACTGCTAATTTGATACTCTTTCTAATTTTTGATCAGATTAATCACAAGTTTAATAAAACCAATTCTTAGTTTTATAATCAATCATTTTTATTTCATGCTTCTCAAAAAAACTAACACTGTCAATTATGGACATTTAATAATTTGCTACAGCATGTTTCATTATTCCTTTACCTTTAAACTAAAGCATATATGTTCAACCTGTTTTATCCCTTTGCTGGTAATTTATTTTTCTCAAATAATTTCAATCCTCATTCTAGTTTCTTAATGTTAAGTAGCTTTAGGATTGTTAAAAGTAGGGACAGCTAGGTGGCACAGTGGATAGAGCACTGAACCTGGAGTCAGGAGGACCTCAGATACTTAATAATTACTTAGCTGTGTGTCCTTGGGCAAGTCACTTAACCCCATTGTCTTGCAAAAAAAATAACTAAAATAAATGGTAATGTCACTACTTTGTCGATATATTTAGATAATCATGATCTGAACATTTGATTAGGATATATGTGTTCAGTTACAATTTTCCATGTATATCCAACATTTTTGCATGGAAATCACAGGGGAAACAACATCCCCAGTTAGACTCCAGCTAATGACTTCTCTAAAGAAGCAAGACCCTTTTGTATATTGACCTAGGTGTGCCTGTCATGTACTGGAGATTCACTCTCTAGAAAGCACATATTCAGTTTTGGAACTCTTCATAATTGGTAGACCCTTATCCCAAGGAATTTTTTTATTATTTAATAACAGTCTAGAACAATGTCATCTATGCAGTAATGCTTTTTTTTAAAATCACTAATTTAATCAGAAAAATTTGCGGGGGTACTGTGTAACTGAATTTAAATCTTTCCTTTAGGAAAGTGTTCTGCTGCCGCTCTAGATGTCTTGGCAAATGTGTTTCGCGATGAACTTTTACCACATATTTTGCCCCTCTTGAAAGAACTACTTTTTCATCCTGAATGGGTAGTTAAAGAATCAGGCATCTTAGTCTTAGGAGCAATTGCTGAAGGTAAGAAAAAAATCTAGATTTTATTTTTCTCAATAAAGTTATCTCATAAGATTATAAGATTTCTGTAAGAAATTATTATACCCAGATGATATTACCATTATGCCACAGAAGAACAGAATGTTTTTCTTTGAAGTTATAATGGGCTTTTGTTTTCCCCTCTCAATTGAACTTTTTCTTGTTACATACATAGAGAAAAATAGCCTTGAGTAGAACCAGTGAACACAGCCATTAAATCTAACATCTAACAGTATAGAATTCCATCCCAAGGCCCATATATATTTCATTAGAGAAAAGTATAACACACTCTATTAGAACTTTAAATATATATATAAATGGAATTGTTGGATTCAACAAACAAAATTCCAATAGTTCTAGGCCATCTTTAGTGTGGCCATTCCGGAATCTTCAGTGTTGCATATTATATCCTTCCATGCCTAGAATATCTATTCATTTCTCATCTCTGCAATAGAGGATAGAGTGCTGAGTTGGGAGCTAAAAAGACCTGGGCTCAAACCCCAACTGAGACATTTATTGTCTGTGTTAACCTGGGCAAGTCACTTAAACTCTCTTTTCCTCATCTAAAAAAATTCTAAGGTTCCATCCAATTCTAAAAATTGATCCCTGGGGCAGTTAGGTGGTGCAGTGGATAGAGCACCAGCCCTGGAGTCAGGAGGACCTGAGTTCAAATCCAACCTCAGACACTTAACAATTACCTAGCTGTGTGACCTTTGGCAAGTCACTTAATCCCATTGCTTTACAAAAACTAAAAAAAAAAAAAATGATCCCACAGTTTTCCCATAACATAACCAACCTACATGGGATGGTCTTCATATTCTCTTCATCTTAGTTGAATATCATTGGAGCACATTGATTATCCTTTGATTGCTCCCTTTGTGATCATAATTTTTTATCATAAATTTTTTGGTGACTTCTTTTCCATTACTTTTCTTGTATAATTTCTCATTGATGGTGTGTTGTAGCCTACCATTTCTGCCAATTGTCACTCTTTTGCCCTTTGTTTTCAAATTCCCAGGAGAACAAAATATTCTGTGACTCATAACCCTACATCACAATATTATGTATTACATCTGAATTATTGTGTTATAGTGGAGTTTTATTCTGAACCATTTGACTTTGTTCCATTGCGTAGCAATAAACTATTCTGCTACAGTCAGATTGAGTTTTTCACATGGTTACTTAAGGTATTAACAGAGTAGCACATATTCAAAAGTTTTATAAGAAAAATAGTTCCTTTTTATTATTTGGTTAGTAATGACATTTTCAAATAAACAATGGACATCACTCATTCTTTTAATGAATGTTTTTTGTGGGTGAATTGTATGGATATATATAACCACACACACACACACACACACACACACACACACTTTATAAGAAGTCGAAATCATTTTATGGACATTGTTTATGTTATCGTTTCTTTGCAGCAGAAGGTGAATTTCCCACCTTTCACCCCATATTTCGCAGATAATTTCCTGGTTTCAATTATTTCTTACAATGTAGTGCTAGTATAAATAACTGTTACTTACTAACAACATTTATGTAGAATGCCTTCTACTTCAATTTAGATTGACAAGTTGATATTTATCATATTTGAATTAAAATGTACTCTAATGAGGAAATATAGTTTGATATACTGAGTTTTTATGGTTTATCATTTTGCACTTTGATGTTATTGTTGTCTGTAAAAGCCTCATAAAGGTTAGTTGTCACTTTATAATCTGCTAGAAAGCTGGGTCCAAGATTTATTAAAGTATCACCAGAGCATAATATGGATTTCTCAATTTGAACTTGTTTTTAAAAAATAAACTACAAAAAAAAGGCATTATTATTAGTACTATCAGTCATAAACATGCTAATTTCCCCATCTAGCTGCCTAAGGCTCAACATATCCAAAAATGAACTCTTCTTGCCCCCAAGTTCTTCCCTTTCCAACTTTTCTATTGTTTCTTTCCAGGCACTAGGGCTACTAAAGTGTAGGTATGGAACTCTACTCCTCACTCTCACCCCTCCCCCACCTCCCATATTCGATCTGTGGCCAAATCTTTGTGATTATTTATTACATCTCTTATATAGATACCCCCCTTTTCTCCTCTTGACATTTCCACCTCCAAGATGAAGCCTTTAAGTCATGCTTGTGATGTTGTGAAGTTAACAGTCTGCTGGTTGGTGTCTCTCCTCACTCAGTTGTTTAGTTGGCTTCCTGAATTGAAGGTCTGACCATAACATTCCCTCCCCCACTCCTTGCAGTAAACTGTAGTGGCTCTCTATTAACCAGGATCCAATAGGAAACTCTGCTCAGCCCCTCCCTGCCTCTTCACTCTTCTTACCCCACCATCTATTCTGTAATCCAGTGAAGGTAGTGATCAGTTCCTCAACAGGATATTCATCTTCCAACTGCTGACATTCTATGCATCTTCTCCACGCCTCTCCCTTAAGGTTTCCCTGACTTCTTCCAGAAAGTCTCCACCTAATATAAGAAACCTTTGTGATTCTTTTGATTGCTAGCACCTTCCCTCTGTCAGTCATCTCCAAAGATCTTGTATTCAACTTGTTAATATGGAGTAATTTACATGATGTCTCCCCTTGAGAACCAGATCCTGTGTTTTGTATGCTGATGCCCAGTTCAACCCTTGCTTAATTGACTTAATGACTTGAAGTGTCAAAAGAGAAGATGTTTTAAAATAGTAATAATAAAATAAAATGAATCTTTTTAGGTCTTGAATACCCAGAATTGATCTGTATGTATTTTTATTCAGGAACTAGAAGAAAGGTACAATAAACTTGTCTTTAGGTGTATACCATATACATCATTTGAGTTGGTGCTTATATTTTTGTTCTTATTTTTATTAATTATTTTTTAAATAGCCAGTTTATAATCAGTGTATTCAAATGCATATGGAATTGACTAGAAGAGTCTATAATACTTGCATTCTTTTTTGTTTTGGGGTTGTTGAGGTTTTGGGGGTTTTTTTGGTTTTTTTTTTATAAAAGTTGAATAAACTCAGGTTTCCTTTTTAAAAAAAAGAATTTGTTTAAGGAATTCATATGCTGTTACTCTTTGTCATTTAAGTTTAAGTAAAAGTAATAGGTTTCGTTTGTTAAGATCCAAAGGACTACATTTTTTGTATTTGAAATTTTTGTTATATGGAGTACTACTTGAAAAGGGAGACAGGGGCACAGCTTTGTTCTAATGTTATTTGCATCTCTGCTGTTCACTTAATCCTTTCAAAATGAAAAGTAGTCTATGTTGTTTATTTTAAAAGTTTGTAATTCTTGTTTTATTTTGTTTATTTTTTTTTCCAGGTTGTATGCAGGGTATGATACCATATCTGCCTGAACTCATCCCTCACCTTATTCAGTGCCTCTCTGATAAAAAGGCTCTTGTACGTTCCATTACATGTTGGACTCTAAGCCGCTATGCACACTGGGTAGTTAGCCAGCCCCCAGATACGTACTTGAAGCCATTAATGACGGAATTACTTAAACGTATTCTAGATAGCAACAAGAGAGTACAAGAAGCTGCCTGCAGGTAGGCTATCATCTTAAATCATAAATAACTCACTTTTACCTTTGGTACTTTAGACATTGATTAAACTTTTTGGCATCTTTTAAGATTCCTTCCAGGTCACAAATCCTATATCCTGTTTGTGAGATGACTTAGTAGTCATTTTAATCAGATTAGCAAATTTCTATTTATAAAATCACTTTTTGAAAATTACATTTAAGACCTTTTTTCTTACTACCCTATTTACATGTTTTTCTTGATGATAAAGCTTTAGCAAACTATTTGAGCATTACTGAATTTTACTGTTCCACCTTTTTTTTTTTTTTTTTTTTTTTTTTTAGATTTTTGTAAGGCAAATGGGGTTAAGTGGCTTGCCCAAGGCCATACAGCTAGGTAATTATTAAGTGTATGAGACCGGATTTGAACTCAGGTGCTCCTGACTCCAGGGCCGGTGCTTTATCCACTACGCCACCTAGCCGCCCCTACTGTACACTTTTTAGAAAAATTTTATTTGCTTGAAAAAATTGACAGTTTGTTGTTAGTATTTCTTTAGGAATAGAAGGAAGGAACTTAAAGTTTTGGGGGGGGGTTGTTCATTTGTTTTTTACAGTAATCATATTCCATACCTTCAAATCTTTGCCTTCCAGTAGTTTTCAAAATTTGGACTTGCCACAAAAATAATAGCCCCAAACTTAGACTCAGATTTCTTATTGTTTCTCTTTTCCCCGTTGTATCATAGCATATGTGTACACAACTACCTAGTGACAAAGGTGGGAAAACTAAAGAGGGAATGGTTCCCCATCTAGAACTTTCCAAAGATGACAGTAGTGATGAAGGTAAAAAGTTAGGACCTTTTTTTAATACCACTAACCTTGGTTGTATTTAGGCTAGTTTCCTAGGTGACATTACTACATCTTAGTTTCTAATATTTATAGGAATACTTGTATTCCCTTTTTCCATCCCCCAGGTGGATTATCCTTTCACCAAAGGAGATTCCACACCTATATTTGTTACTGTCTGTTCCATGATTATATAATACCTTCAGCTCAACTTCCAAATGCTTGTTTGAACTTTCCATTTTTAGAATTACTTTACAGACCAAGAATTTAGGGTTGTTCTATCTTGAGCATATATCTTTTGACATATTCCTAGTTTTCTGGAATGCACTAAGCATATTGAAGAGTTCTTATTTCTGGTTGTAATTTCTACAACTAAACATCTTTTCATAACTATTAGCAAGAAAACATTTCACTCATCCCTCATTTAAATCCTTCCCAGTGGCTAAAATGATTTAGGGGATGGTAAATATAATGGAAATAAGCAGAGCATTAAACTTGCAGAAAAATAATAAGATTCCTTAAATTTTTTAATATGAAGTGAATTGGTAAAACAGTGCACCAGTAGGCATTCTTGGTAGTACCAATTAAGAGATTAAAATTTTTTCAGGAACTAAGGTTGTTTTAACATAACTAGTAGCTATTACATGTCTAAGTCTGCCTTAGAAAGCTTTCCCTGAGTTCCTTGGGCAAGTTATCTCACTGGGCCTTATTTACAAAAATGAAGAAGTTGGCCTACATAATCTTCAAGGCATTTCCATTTCTCATGTTTTTGATAAATTGATTTCATGTTTTCCCTAAGTCTCCTGAAAAAGGAGACTACACAGTTAATTGAGGCATTATTTAGTTCTAGAACTTAGAGGAAGACTTAATCATTAGACTTGACTGAATCAATAATTTGCCCATAGCTGACAAATATATTCCTCATTATGCACTTTAAGTCTGCTATCACTTTACCCAGGTTTGTTTGGCTCAGAATCTTTTGAAGTTATGACTGTTGAAGTTATATTATTGTAGGCCTTAGGTAAATTGTTATCTTCATTCTGTTTATTTCTCTCTGCATAAATTAATAAAACTTTGCTATAATTCTCTGAATTCTTCATAATTGTTATTTTTTAAGGCACAGTGATTTCCATCATGCTAATAAATCCAACTACTCTCAGGCACTAGGCCTCTTCTTTTAGTTCCTTTATGTTAAAATTTTTTGCTAAGGGCTAGATTAGGACAACTTGACTTCATTGTGGTTTGTAATCCTGAAGACTGTATCTTTAGATCTGATGGTAACAGTAGGTCAAATGGTTCTAACCAAGCAGGCCTGCTATTGGATAAGTAGATGAAATGGGAAGTTTAAATAATTTTTTTTTTGCAAGGCAGTGGGGTCAAGTGGCTTGCCCAAGGGCACACAGCTAGGTAATTACTAAGTGTTAAGGGTCAGATTTGAATTCAGGTACTCCTGACTCCAGGGCCAGTGCTTTATCCACTGCATCACTTAGCCACCCCTAAATAATTTAAAAAAAAGAAGAAAAGTCTTATTGGAGTGTTGTGGGCTAGAGTGCTTATAGAAAACAATAATGTATTATATGTCACATTGTACTTATCCCTTTTATAAGTTTTTTTTAACATAATAACCAGTTCTCTCTCTTAAAAAAAATTCTTAGTGCCTTTGCTACCCTGGAAGAGGAGGCTTGTACAGAACTTGTTCCCTACCTTGCTTATATACTTGACACCCTGGTCTTCGCATTTAGTAAATACCAGCATAAGAATCTGCTCATTCTTTATGATGCCATAGGAACATTAGCAGATTCTGTAGGGCATCATTTAAATAAGCCGGTAAGTATAACTCTTTAACAGGTTTAAGAGAAAAAAATATACAACTTAGTTGGATTATATTGTGTCATATAACACTATGAAGTTTTGAGTGTTTTTAATTATGTGTATTTATAATAGTTAATATAGATATGTTAGCCCCTTTTATTGTTAACTCTTTAACTTAATACACAAGTTGTCTGCTGTAAAAATCAAATAGAAAGAATGGAAAAAGGAGCACTAACCTCCCTCGAAATTCATCGCAACATTAACGGACACTATTGAAATTACTCCAGTTACTTTAGTGCATATTAATCAACACTGCTGCCTTTCAGGGAAGAGATCAAAAGTGTATTATGATTAAAGAAAAAGACATGAGTGAAGCAGAAAACAAGACTAAATCTTATAATACAGTTTTAAAAGAAGTTAGCTAAAAGAAATTTATTCTAGTCTATATCAGGGAAGACTTCATGAAGGAAATAAGCTATAGTTAGATCCCTTGAATAGGAAAGAGAAAGGTATTATTCCACCCAGGATGACCAAGAAATAGTCTGTCTTGAAGAGACTGATAAGATGATATGGTGAAAGTAGCAGAAGGTTCAGGCTTGGTGTTTGCAGGCAGTATAACTGAGTACAAAGAATTGGAAGGGTGTGGGGGGGACCTGCTTCTATTTGCCCAGGTCCTATACTAAGCACTCCTCTTTTGCTTGTAACCATGTCAGATATGTGCTTTTATGATCCCCATTTTATAGTTGAGGAAAGTAAGGCAAATGTGGGTGAAGTGACTTTCCTAAGGTTAAATTTGAATTCGGGTCTTCCTGATTCTAGGCCCATCCCTCTACCTTCTTCAGTACCAGCTGCCAGAGTTGGGAAAACTTAGGTTTCAATCCTACTTCTAATACCTCTGTTTATCAGTAATCATTTCTCAAGTACCCAATACGTGTCAGACTTTGGAGTTACACAGGTGAAGAACTTACCTTCTATCAGGGAGACAGCATGCTTATAAATAAGCATGTGAGGATATGTACAACATAAGCAGAAGGAGCTTTTAGGAGTGAGGACACTGCCTGCTGAGGGGACCAGAGAATACTAGATTTTCAGGGAGATGGTGGTACACAAGCAAGAAAGGAAAGCAGGTGTTCCAAGAGGAAGAATTGAGAAAGAAGGACATTTCCAAGCATAAGGACTAACTAATATAGAGGCAAAGAGACAAGAAGTAAAGTAGTGTGCATGTTCATTAGACTATTGTGGGGGGTGTGTGTGTGTGTGTGTGTGTGTGTGTAAAAATAAAATATAACCCACTGGAAAGATGAGTTAGGGCTAGATTATAAAGGTTTTTAAATGGCCCAGAGAGGATTTTCTATTTGATTCTACAGGTAAAAGGGAGTTCATTGAGTGAGAGAGTAGGATGTCCTTGAGGAATTTTGAAAAGCTGTAGGAAAGATGAACTAGAGACTTGAGGCAATGGTGACTGGGAGGGCTGCAGTAGTCCAGGCAAGGCATACTGGTGACTTAAGCTAGGATGATCACCATTTGAGAAGAGAGGAAGGATTGGATAGTAGATACTATAGAGTTAGAAATGTTAGCATACTATATAGCACATTGGCCATTCTGGCTAAGGGAGATTTGAGTGGATGAGGACTCTCAGGTTGTGTAAACAGAAATTTGTTGTATATTGAAATCCTCGGTGTATCCTCATTTTTACAAGTGCCATCCTATATGAAATAGCTACCCAGGATCCTGTTGTCCTGATCCAGGATATGCAAGAGCTCACTTGAAACCCAATCAGAGTCAGCTCTGTTAGGACTATAGACTGACTTGAGTGAGAGGCTCTTGAATTTTTGACATGTATACATACTTTTATACTCAAAAGGAATTGATATCCATTGCAAATGGACTACTTAGAGTAAGTAGACCTCAGGAATCTTAATGTATACCATTTATGGAGAATTTAGATAAGGCCAAACACAAGGAGTATTAAATTTCCTCACAGATAAGGCAGCTATTTCCTCTACATGTGTTCCCACCTTCAAGAGAAGAAGCTTGTTAGTCTGAAAAAATGTTATCAAATACAAACTATAGTGAGAACTGATATTGCCAGGAGTATTAAGTGTCTTGAGACCGGATTTGAACCCAGGTACTCCTGACTCTAGGGCCGGTGCTTTATCCACTGCGCCACCTAGCCACCCTAATTTGTTTTAGATAGATTTTTGAGAATTTGGGTATCTGGACCCGGACTGTTTTTGCTTGACTTCTTTTTAACTGTCTACAGTTAAATGAAAAACATCTTTAATAATTCCCATTTATGTAATACTTTAAGCCTTTTTATTTTAACTTCACTTTTAGATTATCTTACCCTGGTTTTAGAATATTAGTTTCAGGCTACATCTCAGCCCCTATTGAGTTCGGTAAGAAAAAAATATAGCTATGTGGTTCATAATTGGTATCCCATTTTACAGAATATTCTAGAGATTAGAGAGATTAAATGAATTTGCCCTCGTCCCATAATGCTTGTCAGCCATGACTTTAACTTCCATTTCCAGACTTCAAACCCAGTGCCCTTTCCATCAAATCATGCTGCTGCTTCAGTTGTGTAGTTGTGAATCCTCCTCTTAGTTCCCTTAAAGAAACTAATGTACTTGACATCAAAAACTACAATTCTTTTAATCTTGAACCTTGGAGATGTATACTGTCTTACAGATAGAAGTATAAAACTTAGAATATTTTAAAAGTAAACAATAGGGTCAGATGTCTTAAGGACAGTTTCTCATCCTTGATTTTCAGTATTAAAATTGCTTTGTTTTATCATGGAATTGCCCTTTTTTTAATGTATGTTTTCCTTCTGTATAAATAGGAATATATACAGATGCTAATGCCTCCACTCATCCAGAAATGGAACATGCTAAAAGATGAAGATAAAGATCTCTTCCCTTTACTTGAGGTAAGATCATTTGGAGCAGTGGTATCAAAACTCAGATTGAAAGGAGGCCATTAAACTATACAGAAGGATTCCTATGGACTACATTTTTACTTTTAAAAAAAAACATCATTATTTTGTATTTATATTTATTTTTGTTAAGTTTTTCTCAGTTGAATTTTCTTCATATGGTCCTTACTACAGTCAGAAGTGTTGCAGAAACATGTTTGATAACTCTAATTTGAAAGATGGTGAAATACAAAATGTTTATTATCATTTAAGTTGTAACTGTGATAATTACATGCATAGTGTGCTTTGATCTATTTTTATTTGTTTTGTTATTCCTTCTTGTGATGATCACTCTTAGGGTCTTAAAAGTTTCAGTGGGGGCAGCTAGGTGGCACAGTGGATAGAGCACCGGCCTTGGAATCAGGAGTACCTGAGTTCAAATCCGGTCTCAGACACTTAATAATTACCTAGCTGTGTGGCCTTGGGCAAGCCACTTAACTACCCCATTGCCTTGCAAAAACTAAAAAAAAAAAAAAAAAAAAAAAAATTTTCAGTGACCAAAGGAATTTTTTAATTGCCAACATCCTAGTGATGGGCACCTGAGTAGTTAGACTGTTTGAGTAACAGGTAATATAGTCTTTTATCACCCTTTCCTACCTAAGTATGACAGGCTAGAGGTTGCGTCTTCATTGCAGTGGGGTATTATAGTAGAACATAAATGATTTCAGACTAAAACAATTTTAAAACTGTACCAGTTGAAATACTGACAATAAATCATGGTCTACTTACATGAATAATATTACATGTAATGTAAATAGCTTCACCTTATCTCTTAAAACAGAATACATTGTCAGAGGGCTTGGCACATCATGTACAATAAATTTTTTACATTCAGGGAAGCAATGATTTCTTGTGTTCATGAATTGGACAGTTTTTTATTAGATATGTGAAACTGGAAAACAGTTTAGGCTTTAGAATGCAAAAAAGAGATATTGCTTAGAATGACTTAGACTTTCTGAAAAGTTATTGGAAAGAGGACCAGAAAAATGTCTAAATTCTTGCTTGTGATAAACTTTCTTATTTAAAAATGAGTAGGAATTGGCAGTATCTTTTAAGGAACAAGTATCCTTAATAATTGTGATCTCTAAGAACCCTTCTAATTCTAACCTGTGACCCTAAAGAGTGGAGTTTCCAGATATAAAATTTTAGAGATGAGTTTTTTCAAATAACCCTAAAAGGGTTAATTTGGTATAGAAACTTATTAAACTCGCTAAGATTATAGTTAGGGATAGAAGTAAAATTAGGAAATTTTGAAACTAGCATTTGTAAATATTTGTGATAAGAACTAGGGAAGAAGAAGAGCATCAGAAATGCAATGGTGATTCTAATCCTCAGAGCAGACTGAGTATTGTATGTTCTTTCCATTTCCCCAGCTCAATGTTCAATACACACACACACACACACACACACACACCATATATATACCATATATATATATACCATATATATATATACCATATATATATATACCATATATATATATATATATATGGGTTTGTTTCGGGTGTGGATAATGGGAATGGACTGTTAAATATGCTGCTGTTCAGTCCAAATATGATGAACCCCACTTGAGAATAAAATCCATTTGAAACCATTGTTCTTGACCATTGATGTCTGCATAACCTTGCTAAAATAGAAATTAGAAATTGGTGGGTTTTTTAGTTGTCAATTTTGTTTTTGCTGTCAGGGCATCATAGAGGGAAGTATGGTAAAAATACTGACTCCTAATACATAACGGAAAGATGTTAAATGGTATTTGAATAAATGGCCAAAAAATGAATTAAAGATGTACTATATGTTAAGTGCTAAGACGTGAAGATACAAAAAGAAAAGGTAGATCAATTCCTGCCCTCAAGAAACTTAACATTCTAATATAGAAATAAAAGCTATGTAGGAAAGGTAACCCCAGGGTAAGATGATTTGGTTAGGAGTAAATGAGTGTGGAGCCATGGGGCAACTGAAGAATACTCCTTTCTGGGAATTATACTATTCATTTAATTATTGTTCCTGGAGTATAAAGGTAGAAAATGGACATATTTGTGGAGAAGTTTGCAAAGATGGCTAGAGAGCAAGGGTGTGCATCTAGGTTGAGCTAAATGTGAAGAACTCTGGCTAAATAGGGTCACAAGATTGGAGCTGGAAGGAGTAGGGAAAGAAGACACAAGAAAAAAGGAGTAGTAAGGCTTGAGGGGGCAATTAGTGCCTTACTGATTGCATATTGAGAACCTAACCATGACCACTTAGATATATACAAGGTTTCACTTTGCCTTGTTGAATTGTGATTTCAGACATCTCTTTGACTCTAATCAAAAAAAGCAATCATATATTTTTGACTCTTGTGTCAGTGCCTGTCTTCGGTTGCCACGGCCCTGCAGTCTGGCTTCCTTCCATACTGTGAACCTGTCTATCAGCGTTGTGTGAACCTTGTCCAGAAGACTCTTGCACAAGCCATGGTATTTTCATTGTTTTCATTATAATAATTTTCTGTTTTCTTAGCCTGCTAAATACAGTTAATTATTAACAGTAGGCATAGTCCAATTAAAAAATTTAACCTTTTTCTTGAATATTTTAAAGTATTAATTTTAAAACCATTTTTTAAAATTGTAGTTGCACAATGCTCAACCTGATCAATATGAGGCTCCTGATAAAGATTTCATGATTGTGGCTCTTGATTTACTCAGTGGCCTAGCTGAAGGACTTGGAGGCAACATTGAACAATTAGTAGCTCGAAGTAACATTCTAACACTGATGTACCAATGCATGCAGGTAAGATTTATTGAACCAATCAATGCAAGACATAATACTCTGTTACTTTGCCCTGAATGACATTTTACAATAAAATGGTTAATAAATTAAAGCCAATCCCCATGCCAGTATTTTATGGGCTGCTCCTTGCAGTATTATTTCACCTAATGTGTCTGTAACCTTTTCTTTAATGTCTTCAGTCTACATATACTTTTCTGATTTAGAATGATGGCTTTCTTCTTCATTTTTTCAGGATAAAATGCCAGAAGTTCGACAGAGTTCCTTTGCCTTGTTAGGTGACCTGACAAAGGCATGCTTTCAGCATGTTAAACCTTGCATAGGTATGACCTTACCTATCTCCCACTTAACTCTATAATGATAACATCCTCAGCATGATTAACTTGGCTTTCCTTTAATGAATACTGTGTGGTGACAAATCTACTCATTTGTCATATAAATTAGTCAAATATTTGCAGTTACGCTTCTGCATGGAAAAAAACACCAATAGGGTGGTGGGGTAGTGAAGAGCATAAGGTGGTCTAGCATTACATCTTCTTCCTATCCAAGTGGCTGGATTATAATTTATCTTTTTCAAAAACAAGTCAAGAATACAATTTTAGAACTGAAATATAGCACAGTTTCTGCTTCCCTTTACCTATCACTCATACACTCCAACCAACATTAAGGATTCTTAAAAGATGAAGCATTAAAAACTTCCTGTAATCTTATTTAGAACTCAAAGGGGGAAGCTGGTTTTGGAGTAACAGGAAAGAGTCTGGAGATGATTAACCAAATACGCCTTTCATAGATGAATGAGAGAAGGAAAGAAAAAATTAAAACACTGGATTATATGCATTGTGTTTTTTTAAATGGGTGCATTTTTTACTTAATCTTTTAAAACTATGGGAATCTGTGACCAGTTCAAATTTGGGGTTTTATTTGAAATATTTGTGTAAAATATTGTAAAAACATTGGATTTTACATTATAGTAAAAATAATACCTTAAAGTCTAGTTGGTGAATTGTTTTTAAATGACCCCAAGCGAAAAATAAAAAATTAAGATTGTATCTAGCTTCGTGAGAGACCTATAAAAGTATAACAATACCCTTTTAATTCAGAGAAACACATTAATAGTTCTAAAATTTGAATTCTTTTTGCTCTGAAAGAATATGTTGAATGATAATGAATATTCTTTAAAGAATCTCAATTTGTAGTCAGTGGCATCCATTCTACTTTTCCCCCCATAGATAAGTTTGTATATAATTTGGCATTTTTTTGTTTCTTTGAAGCAGAGTATATTTAGAGTTAAGAGATCTCAGTCAATTTACAGTATATCTTAAAAATATGTTATTCTTTTTAGCTGATTTCATGCCAATATTGGGAACCAACTTAAATCCAGAATTTATTTCAGTCTGCAACAATGCTACGTGGGCAATTGGAGAAATTTCAATCCAAATGGGTAAGACTTATTTTCTTTTTTTTAGTAAGTGTTAAACAGATTTAAAATGAGCATTTACTCTTTATGTTTGGTGTCAGATTTAGCACAAAAATCAAATTAATAAAATGAAGTTATATTACAGTAAATACAGCTCTAAAAATTTTCTTACAATTTCTTCTTTTTTTTTAATTATCTAGGCATAGAGATGCAGCCTTATATTCCAATGGTGTTGCACCAGCTTGTAGAAATCATTAACAGACCCAACACACCAAAGACATTGTTAGAGAATACAGGTACCATATAACTGAGCTGTTGTGGTGAAGGGATAACTAATTGCATTTAAAATTCTTTTAATTTAAATTGCTCAGAAAAACCATACCAATACTAACATTTGCCCAGCTTTTTAAAATAAATATTTGTAAATCATCTGTATATTAAAGCTATATTCCTGAACCAGTATTGTAAAACTAAAGAGCAAACAAGACAATTAGAAATTTGTTTTCCTTGTTTTTCTTAATACATAATGAAACTTTTTAGCCTAAAATATGGCTCATAGTCAAATAATACTTGAACTACTTGAACTATTTGAGTTTGTATACTGGTTCAGAAAATATTGTTCATATATGTGTTTATACACATTAACTTTTTAATGTTTCGAATCATATGAGCTGGACATATACATGTGGGGAAAAGTTTGCAGAAGTTATATCCTAGGCTACTTTATTTCCCTATACCAAAGCTTATAACTTTGAGATAGATTGAGACATTGGATATGGCACTGCTGTTGAAAGTTAATTTGTTGTTACTAGCATGCACATTTTTTATTCTTTCCAGTAACTAATTTCAAAGTGTGAACTTAAACAAAATTTTGTGGGATTTGTTTATGGGAGCTTGTTTCCCTTTGCATTTTCAAAGAGCATGTATATATATGTTTTAAAAGATCACCCTCCATACTATAGAATAAATAGCTATTTTTTGTTTATTTTATTTTTCTAGTATTCTTGATAGTTCTAAATAATAAATTTTTAAATCTTTTCCTTTTATCTCATTCCTCTTTCTATGTAATTGGTGTCTGGTTTTAGTTATGATCTGTGATTGTTTTTCTAAAGATTCCATAGAAAAATTAAATAAAATCTATTGTAATGGAAAAGATTTGTTTTAATTCTATTTCTAAAGTATTTTAAGTGTTGGAGTTAGTATGGAAAGAGATCTTTTAAAATCTTAAAAAGATCTGGTTGTTTGGCTGTATAAGTACTGATTGTTTTCTCAAGGAACATTGCTGAAAAAAGAAAAAATTTGAATCTTATCAGGTTTTTTCCTTTGTTGAATGCAGTACTTGTATATGGCATTCACCCAGAATTGAAGTATTTTACTCTTATAAAATTATAGCTTTTATATATATATATTAATTTTTATTTAAAACAAACCTTTGTTTTTAAATGTGAATGTATAGCTGCAAATAAATGTTGAATGTGATGTACATAAAGTTTTTTGTAGGATATCAGCTATTGAATCTGTAGCAGTATATGCTAGAACATTAACTGAAATATACTATAATTAAATTAGAAAATGGATTAAAATGATGGAACCCAAGTTCATATATTCCATGAAAATATAGTTGATAGAGGGGTGGCTAGGTGTTGAAGTGGATAGAGCACTGGCCCTGGAGTCAGGAGTACCTGAGTTCAAATCTAGCCTCAGACATTTAAGCCACTTAACTCAGTTGGCCTTGCAAAAACCTTACAAAAGAAAGAAAAGAAAATACAGTTGATAATTAGTTACTTAGAGATTGCTCTGTAACATATTTCTCACCGACAAAACTGTGTTAAGTTTTACATTAGAGATAATGTAGCTTTTAAAAGTTACTGTCTCATCGAATCAAGTACTTGTTGTAAGGAAGACATTGCATCAGGTGCTTGTGTATATAGTTAAAAAGAATGAAACAGTCTCATTACATTTCAACTTCTTAGAAATCAAGACCTTTCCTGCAATTAAAGTGTATTGATTTTCCATAATTTTCAATTTTATCTAGTTTGAATTTTATAAATATAAAAGGAAAATGATAACGATAGTTTAGATATTTTCTAGATCCGAATTTTGAAACCAGGTCTTACTCTGCTTTCATTAAGTAATACAACAAGATTACTTATACAATGCTTGTTTAACAAAATTATTTTTTTAAACTAGTATATCCTACACTGAACTTTTTAATAGAACATCATCTGCTTTATTGCATGTTTCATTATGCCTGTTTAATGAGAATGTTGCATAGTTTGTGTCTATTGGATATAGGTTTTCTTTCTCTGCTTCATATGAATCTGCTGGATTTTAGTATTATCTGTGTAGTTTGCTTCAAGTAATCCTTAAACATTATCTTTTCTCCCCACCCTTTTTTTCTGAAATATTAACCTTTTGTGAGTTTTTTGAGAGAACACCATTAAAGCACCTCCTGGTTTGTTTTCTGTGTTTGTTTATTTTTTTTTAATGTATAAATGTGTTCATTTATGTATGTATTTTTGAATTGTAGAATGCACTTCTGAGTTGCACTTGATTCATCTCATATTAAGAAAGCAATTATATATTGGTGATTACTTTCCCATTTAAATTTTTAAAATTAAAAATTAGCATTTTATTTTTTATGTTATTTCTACTTTTCCACTATGCCTTTTTATAATAAAAACGGAAAATCAAGTTAGATTTTTATAGTCAAAATCATGTAATAAAAATGCTTTTAAAAATAGGTGGAACAAATTGTTTAAAGTAAACTCTTGTTCAATTTTTTTTGTATTAGAATTTGGATGTAATTTAAAATTAATAATGACCTGAAGTTTTTTTTGTAACGTGGAGACTTACTGAAATAAGATTTGACTCATCATTGTAATTGTTTCTTGCTCCATTCAGTCAGTGAGCACCTTAACACTTGAGATTAAACTCTACTGATTTGGGTAATCATTTACATAAAGAAATTTAATGAGATGAAAAGACCTGATTTAAATTTTTAAAAGAGACATACTTGATGGTCCATTCAATATAAATGATTCTGAAATAAATACAATGTAAATTTACCTAAATTATGTAACTTAAAGAACTATACTCAGTTTTTTCCATTATTGACATCAAAATTTTAAAATATTTACTAGGTTATACCAAGTAAACTCCAAGTCAGTCTTTTTATTAGTGTATCATCAAATATGGGTATTATAAATTGGGTGGGAGAAGCAAAATCGCTTGTGTTTTTGGTGTTCTCTCAATCTTTAAAAATTTTTTTAATTCCTTTTGCTTTCTTTTTCCCCAAAAGTATGCCATATATGTTGCTGCCCCTTATTTTTAGGGGGTGGTAATAAACAACACTGGTGAAATCTTATGTTTATTATCATACACAGATTCTGTTGGTTTCTGTTTCTGAGTTATTTGTTGTTTTTTCTTTATTTTTTCTCCTTCCCCCTCATTTGCTCATGTCTTGGTTGGCGTTTGGTGGTGTATAACCGTGATTGCGTTACCTTAGCAATAACAATTGGTCGTCTTGGTTACGTTTGTCCTCAAGAGGTGGCCCCCATGCTACAGCAGTTTATAAGACCCTGGTGTGTATTATTCAATCTTTTTTTTTAAATTCATTTTTTCTTCACTCTTTCTTTCTTTCTCTTTCTCTCTCTCTATCTCACTTTTAGATATATTTTCAGTTGGTTACAAAATCACAATCCTTAATCATTGCCAACCATGTGACTAATCTTGTCCTATCAGGTTTGTGAGTTTTTCAGTAGCATCGTCATGTATATTTATTTTATGTTGTGGCTAACGACTAATTGATGCATGGGATAAGATTGTCACATGCTTGCTGTGTTAAAAGCTTGATTTATACCTACAGAGCACTTAAAAATCCTCCTGAACAATATTGATGCATGCAGATGTAAAAAATTAGACTGTGCATTACATTACTTTGAAATTAATTTGAAATCTTGGATTGCATTAAGAAATAGATGTTTAGATTGTTATGTATAAAAATTGTTTGCTTGCTGCTGTAAAATTTAAATATTTTTTTTACCATAAGTTGTATTGATATGTAGTTTATACTGTGGCAGTATATTCTATGTTCTGCTTCTTAAAATTTATAGCTTTCAGAAACTAAAAAAACCTTTTAGTGGTGTTTAATGGAATACTTTCGTATTAACTCTTCAGACTAGTTTAGTAATTTTCACATGGCTGAAATTCAGCAGTTGATGCACGTCTAGTACAAAATCTAAATTCAGTCACTCATTTTTCACATAACTAATTTGTTACTAAGGAATAAGAATTTCATTTTTTTAACTACTTGATAATAAATATGATATAGCAAAAGGATTATTGAGAATCTTTTAGCTTTCCAAGAACTCTTTAAATAGAATTCCATTAAATACTGTTAGTAAAATAACAGAAGCATATTTTACTTTATTACTAAAGCTCACTTCTACAATTTAATAGGTGTACCTCTCTGAGGAATATAAGGGACAATGAGGAAAAGGATTCAGCATTTCGTGGGATTTGTACTATGATCAGTGTCAACCCCAGTGGAGTAATCCAAGTAAGATCAGTTTTTTAACTTTTATTTTTAACTAAAATATGCAAGCTGGGTTTTAAAAAATAGGTTTTATGTGTGTTCAAGAATTTACATGCAAAACTTATCTACTATAAATAAATACTTAGTGGTTACTAAAATTTGTTCCTAAAGCAGCTTTTGCACATAACTAGTTACTGATTGAAATATTGTATTTTAAATTCAGGAGTCCATGCACTATTTTGAACATAAAAGGAATTCCTACAGAACCTTTCCTGTTGCTTTTCTTCCCTTTATTTTATATAAAAAAGTTTAAAAAATTTTGAACAACAGAAAGATGTTAATTATGGGTTGTTGTTTTTTAGCTGTAGAGCAAGGCCAGTACTACAGAGTAAAGTCAACTATTTATTAAGTACTTAGATATGTCAGATACAAAGAAACATAAAAACAGTCCTTGTCTTCAAGGAGCTTTCAAAAGGAGGAAATTTTTTTTTTTAATGAAGAGATCTCCTTTACTTAGCAAAGGCAAGCATAAATACAGAACAATTTCATTTACTCAGCATATGTTACAAAGTATATTAGAAAATATATTCTTAATTGTGCAGTTTCAAACAGTTTGTGGTTTTTTCCTTTCTGCATTTTCTGAAAAAATACTTCCGGAATGCAATTGCTTTAATGATAATCTTATTGCATCCAAATTTTACAAAAGCTCTTTTGCACTAGCTGCCTCAAAAATACAAATAAAAATTATAATTGGATAAAATAATTACTTAGTATAATGAGTGTACCAGTTTGATAATTGTGCCTAAAAATTTGAATCTGAAATACTATATATTTTCACATATAGGGATTAGGTCTTCTGGGCTGTATTGCCCAACAAAAACTTGTCTTGAGTCACATAGAATTCAATATATTTTTTTGATCTTGTAGTAAATATAAGGGGGAAGCTAGGTGGTGCAGTAGATAGAGCACTGGCCCTGGAGTCAGGAGGATCTGAGTTCAAATCCAGACTCTGACATTTAATAATTCCCTAGTTGTGTGACCTTGGGCAAGTCATTTGACCCCATTGCCATAAATGAATGCATGCATGAATAAATAAATATAAGGTTATATTCGAAGTTGGACACCTGATTTAAACTCTTGTTTTCTCAACTTCATAGACAGTATAATGTAAAGAATAATAGGAGTCAGAGGAACTTGAGTTAACTTCTGCTACTGCTATTTTGCTCAGAAGCAAATAGTATTTAAATCAGTGTTGTCAAACACAAATAGAAATTGATACCTGCAGGAAGTATATTGACATAGAAAAACCATAAACCACCAATATTAATCTTTGAGTTAAACATTTCCCAAAGGAAATATGTATAGGGAATCAAAGTGTAAGAAGAGTAGGAGAGTTTGAGTTATTAAGAGCATCAAGTGCCTACTGGTGTAGGGAGGCTCCAGAGTTTGTTAGAAAAATCTCTTTTGCAAGTGAAGAGGGTACATTAGAATGAGGAGAAACTTAAGGTTGGGAGACAGATCAGAAAATCAGGACAATAATAACCTCTTCATACCAGAGATGTTCTGATGAGAAAACCAAGATTTGGCAACAATTTAGATATGTGGGGTGAAGTGTTAAGGCTGATCCTGAGGTTGAGAATCTAGCTAAGTGGGAGAATAGTTGTGCCCTTGGCAGTAGTAGGAAAGTTTGGAAGATTGAAGAATTTGGAGGGGGGAAAAACCATTCTTTTGAATGTATTAAGATCCCACAGAGATTGCAATTTGAAGTGTTCAAAAGACAAGTGGTGATGCCTGACTATCTGAGGAGAGAGGTTAGGTTAGAATTGGGAGTCATCTGTGTAAAGATATTTGAACCATGGGAACTGATGAGATCACCAAATGAGACAGAATAGAGGGAAAGGTGAGAGAGTCCAGGACATTAGCTTGGGGTGCAGCCATAAAATAGCAGGAGGGGACCCTTCTCTTCCCTGGGCCTTAGATTCTTTATCTGTAAAGTAAAATGAGGGAGTTGGTAGCTTCCAATGAATCACTGGACACAAAGGGTCTATAAATTCAAGGACAGAGGAAGTATAGTGTAGTTGAGTTGGTAGGGAGATAGGGATTAAGTGCAGATGTGATAAGTGGAAGGAAATCATAAAATGTAACATTTGTGAATGACTTGATTTTTGAGTGTATAGGCATTTATTTTTGTGTGTTTAAAGTACAGTGTAACTTTTGATGGTTATTGCAAATTTGATTACTTCAGAAACAGTTTTTTAAAGAATATTTTGCTAAGTGACCATAGGAATTTGTGTACATAGTAAGCATGTAATGAAACAGTCATTGAAATTGTCCTTTTATTACCGTATGTATGAACTAGTTTTTGTGGACTTCCACAGCTATGTCCTAACTTGGGAAATATCTGGCTAGACATTTTTCCATTCCACTGACAAATAACTGTTGACAGTTTGAACCTTTTACTCAGAAAATGATATTTCATTAAAAGCATTGTAGTTTAAAATAATAAAAATAATTTTTAAAAAGTGTATAGTAGTTTGTTTAATTGCTTTTTTTCCCCTTTGAGGATATTTGATCATTTCAGTATGTATTTGTTAAACTGTTTCTACATTAAATGTGTAAGAAAAGATTAAGATGTGGTATTTAATTTTTTACTTTTTTCCCAGTTACATGTAAAAACTACTTTTAACATTCATTTTTAAAACTTTTGAGTTCCAAATTCTCTCCCTTCCTCCCACCACCCCTCTTGACTGAGAAAACAATTGACTTATTTTATGTTATAAACATCTATCAAGGAAATATTCCATCTGTATTGCTAAGTCATTCAGAGCTAATAATCCTGTAATGTTGCTTTTAACTTTATACACAATACATTTCACTTTGTGTTTACAGTTTTTCCAGGTTTTTCTGAGAACATATTACTTCTTGTTTCTTTTAACAGAATAATAGCATTCCAGTCATAATCAAATTCCCCAATTTGTTCAGCTGTTACCCAATAGATGAGCATCCCTGATAGGTTTTTTAAATCATCTTCATTTCCCAATAGATTTTTCCTTCTCCTGCCCAAAAAGAAACCCCATCCCTTAAAAGAAATAAAGGGGGAAAAAGATAACCCTGGCAAAGCTAAACATATCAAGACTAAAAAAGTTGTGATCCATACAAGTGTCCTCAATGTAACAGAAAAGTGGACTATAAGGCATTCATACAAACAAAATAATGTCCCTACAATTCTTTTAGACTTTTATTTATTCACAGTAACAATTTTAATGGTAAATGTTTTATAATATTGAGCTGGTGGGAAATACCAAATAAAAGTATCTTTTAAGCATGCATTAAGATGTTGGAGGTGAGAAAGGTCCTCCTTTTTAAAAAAAAATTACTAAAATTGCACTGGACTAAAGTTACATTCTGATGCTTCACTGTGCTATGGAACTAATAATCTAGAATTCTAGAAAAACTAATAAAACTAATAAAAACTTTAATAAAAGCCTTTGTTCCACTGAATTATTTGTCTATTGTTTAATGACCAGTTTCATTTCATAATTTAAATCATTGCTTTTCTCCAGTTATGATGTCACTTATTGCTCTATGATTGAATCTATATATAATACATTATATATATAATGTAGATATTAATAAAAATTAGAAAATTTGAAATTTGCCTGAATTATTTAAGTGTTTAATATTTGTAGGTTTTCATATCTGAAGTCAAAATATAATACTTGGTGTTATAAGAAATTTGATGATTGAATTCTAAAGTGTTGATTAATATAAAATTTAAAGAAATGAATAGCAATTTATGGCTTTATGTTTATTAAGTTATGCAGTTTTAATATTTACACTATATTTTATGTATCTTTTTCTTCTGATCAATGTGTTGGTACATAATTGTATTAATATAGGGGGTGATAATTTTCCTTTGTGTAAGATATCTTGGTGGTGGTATTTTTTTCTCCCTCTTACTAAGTTATGGTCAGAACAACCTACAGAGTTTTAGATCAATCTACCTTCTTGACTCTGAATATATAACTAGCCCTCAAGCATTTTTTCCTACATTCCAAGTCTCATTTCAAGTTTAATTTTGAATTCCACATAAAGCCCATCTACATAATGAACTAGTTTTAAAGAATTTTTTATACCAACTAAAAGGGGGGTTTTTTGTTTTTGTTTTTTTAGGTTTTTACAAGGTAGTGGGGTTAAATGGGTTGCCCAAGGCCACACAGCTATGTAATTAAGTGTCTGAGGCCGGATTTGAACTCAGGTCCTCCTGACTCCAAGGCGGGTGCTCTATCCACTGTGCCACCTAGCCGCCGCCGCCCCAATTAAAAGTTTTACAGAAGAGAGACTTGTTATTTTAATAACAAGCTGCCATGACTCTTGTTCTTTAATATTTAAAAATCACATTGGGGTTTATTTATATTAATCAACAGATTACTTATTCACAAGCCTGTTGTTTGTGTGTTACATATAAATGAAACAGTCTCAAATACTACTTTATAGGTACATTTAACAAAAATATTAATAATTGGGGGCAGCTGGGTGGTGCAGTGGATAGAACACCGGCCCTGGAGTCAGGAGTACCCGAGTTCAAATCCCGTCTTAGACACTTAGCAGTTACCTGGCTGTGTGGCCTTAGGCAAGCCACTTAACCTTATTGCCTTGCAAATACACATATATACATATATCCAATTTTTAATGTTGGGATTTTGCTGTACATTTTTATGGATATAGGCAATGACATGAAAAGATTATAGGTTTGCAGAATATATTGCCAATTAATCTTATTTCTTCCCATGAACCTTGTGATTTAGATAATATAGGCTACTGATTTTATTATTGAGGAGCCTTTTGGTTATAAAAGATATTTACACAACTGGATTCAAACTTACGTTCATCTTTACATTCACTATCACACTTTCTCTCCATAGTTTCAGTGCCAAACCAAATCATTAGTGCTCACATTTGTCATTTTAATAGCTACTGAATACTTTAGTTTTAGTCCTGATTTCCTAATAGAGCTGCCTGATTTTTCACACTAAGACCCTAAAGGATTTAACTTTTAAGAATTTTAGATTTTGTTACATTTGGAATGGGTTGAGAGAGGGAAACAAAGCTTCGTATTGCCAAACCAGTGTGGTCTGGCACATTAAAAATGAGAAGAAAATGTAAATTGGTATCTATAGTCTCTTGCCATGATTCTGTAGTATGAGCTATATCTCTATCTCTACAAATGCATAAAGAGATCATGGGGGGGGTGAATTAAAAGTTCGTGGCCTATTTACTTCTTTATTGTAAAGTTTATTTAAATAGTTTTTTTAATGCCATGTTGATGCTTACATGGAATTAGAATTTTAGGTCCTGATAATTTTTCATTATTTCACATTACAGGATTTTATATTTTTTTGTGATGCTGTTGCATCGTGGATTAGTCCAAAAGATGATCTCAGAGACATGTTCTGTAAGGTAACCAACCAACCATAGCTTTGTTTTAAAGATTTTACTCCTTCAGATCCTAACTTACTTGGTTTAGGATTTTGCCTTTTGCTTCAAATTTGTTTTTTAAGAGTAATTATATGTTGTGCTCTATCAATTATCAGATGACGCATTTTAAGTTGAATTTTTTGACAGTGGTAGCTTTTAGATTTTTTCATCCAGTTCAATAAAAAAAACTTGCTTTACTAGATTCCTAGTATTTGATTGCAGAATTCATTTATAATTTTTAAGTAGCAAGATTTTTAGCGTAACAGAAGTGATGACTTTTAATTCTTTTCAAACCAAAAGATTTCCTAGGCCTTGAATAATTGAATTGAATAATATAACCACTAAATAATAGTAAAATTTTTGAAATCTTGTTGCAGCCAAATTTTGTGTGTGTGTGTGTGTGTGTTTAATGTGAAAGCTTTATTATTTCTTCTAAGAAGTGTTTCTTATTGGAGGCTTTGTCCAAGTAAATTTACTCAGTCTGTTTAATCAGATTTTGTATTGGAGCAGCTCTAAGGGTAGGAGTCATAAATGATTTCTGCTGTTTATTAGATGGCATCAAGTGTGACATTAAAAAGGGGGCATCTTTATAATCTAATGTTTATCATAAAGGGATGTCTCAAAATTCCCAAAGCAAATTGAGTTCTAAAATTCACTCCAAAAAAAAGGGAAATTGTAATAAAGTTAAGAAGTATACAACTGGTGGGGGCAGGTAGGTGACACAGTGGATAGAGAGCATCAGCCCTAGAGTCAGTCAGGAGGACCTGAGTTCAAAATCTGGCCTCAGGCACTTAATAATTACCTAGCTGTGTGAACTTGGGCAAGTCATTGCAAAACAAAAAAAGTATACAGCTTCAGAAAGGTTAAAAAAGTGATTATTTAATTAGTACAAATTTTTAAATATTTAGAAACTAACATTGAAATGTGCTTTCTCTTACCCACAGATCCTTCATGGATTTAAAAATCAAGTTGGGGATGAAAATTGGAGGCGTTTCTCTGACCAGTTTCCTCTTCCTTTAAAAGAGCGTCTTGCAGCTTACTATGGAGTTTAATCTCATGCACTTAGGCTGCAGTCCCATGATTAGGGGTAAGTTCTTAAAAAGTGGTGGAGTGTTATATGAAGGAATAATATGATCATAGAAAGTTGATCATACAAAGTTGTGAAGGTGTTTTTCAAGATTTTAAATTTTGAAGGACATGAATCATACTTAGTTTTTAGGAGAATAAATATTTAATCAAATTAATAAGTATAATAAAGTGTCTGGCAATAACTGAAATGGCACAAGCGCACTTTTAAAGCATCATTAGCTCCTCACAGGCATTAAAAGAGTGAGCGTGGACCCATAATGAAAAGTTTGTTCAATCTTTGCCTAGACAGTCCTCTTCTGGCCAGAGGTCAGGAAGACCGAGCTGGGTGACCTTGGACATGCCTACTTCAAGTCTGCCTCAGTTTTTCCTCTGTAGAATGAGCATCTACCTTCCACAGTAGTGGTTGTGAGTTTAGTGTGAACCCTTTGTAAGGCTCTGTGCCTAAGTAATTTCCTTTTTTTCACCTCTATGATCCTCTGAACTCTCCAGTGGATAATAAGCACGTTGAAGGGGCTGATATTTAAAGTTTCTTTTGGATGATTATTGGCCACTCACAAGCTTTCTGCTTGAGTCCCCATACCTAAAATATGATTAGCTGTGTCTTTTCTTTACACAGAAGCTGGAGCCAAGAGTTGGATGTGTGTAGAATTGCTTTTCTGACTCTAGGCAAGTCTCAGAATTGTAGTAATCTGACATCACTTTATCTGAGATACGTGGCCTCATATATTATAAAAATTAAATTCACCTTTTTTCACGGGGCCAGTTAGAAATATCTGACTTTTAATTTAATATCTGTGGGTGTGGAATTAGTTCTGAGGTCATGAAGAGGGGGAATCGGGGAGGGAGAAGACCTTTATTAAGCGCCTGTGTTCCAGCCCTTTGCTAAGTGATGAGTTGAATGCATGAATGCATCCATCCATCATTGGTCAACTCCATAGCTTGGTGATACTGTGCTATTATAGCCTCCATTTTACAGTTGAGGAGAGTGTGTTAGCAGGTGACCAGGCTCACCATGTCAGAGGGCTGTTTGGACTCAACCCTTCCTGACTCCAGGCCTAGCGCTCTTCACGCCTCACTGGGGCTTCAGAGCAAGCCTCAAGGCAGAAGTCACATATGATGGAATTGTGCTTAGTTCTGTGTGGGGCGATTAGTTCTGTCTGTCAGCAAAGTTTAGCTGAGACCTTAGCTATGGACACTGTCCTTGGGGTCATAATTGTCAGAAATGTGATGAGAAAAGTCTGCCTGCTGCCCCTAGGTCCAGTTATAGCAATGGTCTCTTGAGTGCTGAAAGAGGGAGGCCAAGGGCCAGTGAGAATGCACCATGCTCTGTAACACATGGCATGGCCCTGGATGGGGGTTGACTATTGATCTGCCAGCACTCAAGGTTTAGAAGATGGACATCTCAGCCATCTCCACGATATTTGATTAAATGTAGCTGTTCATCTTTAATCTTAAGGGACCAGTTACTATCTTAGGTGCATTTAAATGATATTGGTAATGATTACCACTTTACATTTGACTAGTTTAGATTTTGTTAATGTGTTTTCCTATCATTAAGCCACTTGAATTTTACAATATTCTGTTTTGGTAGTCAGGATTAAAATCAAGGATTTTCCCCTCAGACTAAAATAAGCTTTCATGGCAGTTTCTAATTGTGAGATCCTGCCCTCAGACCACATAAAGATATTTTTAATGTTTTTTCTTTGTTATTGAATCCTGCGGAGGTTCCTATAATATGTAAAAATAACATTACTTTGAAAGGTTTTCATGAAAGATGGAAGAATATTGGTAAAAGTTGATGTAAAAATATACTTGATATTAGCTTTGTTTAGCATCCAAAGCCCTAGCTGAGAACATTGACTGCCTAGGAAATAAGACTACCAAATTTGGGGGAGGGGGGGCAGCAAGGGAGGAGCAGTGGAGACAGAACAATGAGCAAGGACAGATAATTAAATTTCAGTATAATTGATTCTTTTTAACAAAATATGAGAAAGGGATCCATAGATTTCATCAAACTGCCAAAGGAGGGGCGGCTAGGTGGCGAAGTGGATAAAGCACCGGCCTTGGCGTCAGGAGTATCTGGGTTCAAATCTGGTCTCAGACACCTAATAATTACCTAGCCATGTGGCCTTGGGCAAGCCACTTAACCCCGTTTGCCTTGCAAAAACCTTAAAAACTGCCAAAGGAGCTTTAACTTTAAAAACTGGTGAAGAATCTAGAAGAAATAATTTAGCTTAGTTTTTTAACCACTTATAGGATGATTGCTCTATTTGAGAGTTAGCCTGTATAGAACAGTGCCTTCATTTACTTCAGGATATGCCAAAAGGATTTATAAAATGCATGTTACCTCCAGTTGAGCAGTTCTCCCCCAGTCAATCTTTACCTCTGGTTTATATGACAAATAGGCAAAGGAAAGCAACAGTATTCTTATTTGCTTAAATTTGGGGAGAAATCATGTTCATTTTTTTTTATTTGCAAATGGAGTCTAGCTACCTGTTTAACTTTGTTTAGTCTTTTGTTTTTTGTTTTTTTCCTTTTTTGTTTTAGGTATTTTTTGCAAGGCAAATGGGGTTAAGTGGCTTGCCCAAGGCCACACGGCTAGGTGTCTTGAGACCTGATTTGAACCCAGGTACTCCTGACTCCAGGACCAGTGCTTTATCCACTGGGCCACCTAGCCACTCTTCCTTTAGTCTTTAAGTGAGATATGCACTTAAACTGTGTGTGTGTGTAATTATTTTAAAGAATATTATTAACTTGTAATGGAGGGAGGGATAAAAAAGACATTAACTAGGTGGAGAAATTTGTAGTTTTAATATCAGTGTACATATCTATTTTGTAAAAGAAAATTTCTGTTTTCTTACAGGTCCTTCAGTCTTGGGAGACTATGAGGGAGCCTCTGCACCCAGGGAAAATGTTACCCTTTACAGGGGGGAAGGGTAAACCAGTAGGGAATACAGTACAATCCCAACCCTACTGGGAGGGGCGGGAGGGAGGTGTTGCCGTCACTGTATTAAGTCGATGTTGGGAAACGTTTTTAACATCTGGAGCCTTTGTGGGTGGAAATCTGTCTCCTATTACAACTCCGCACTGGATGTGAAGAAGCAAAAAAAGAGAATCTATTCACCAAACAGCACATTCTGAAATATTATGGGGAATTGTACCAAAACAAGAACCATATAATTGAACCATAGGGATAAGAAAGAGAGGAAAAAATTGTTTAGCGCACAATAAAGGAAACCTAAGAATGGGGGTTACAAACAGTAAAGAGGCTTTTTTTTTATTTTTTTAATTTAATATAAGGGTTTTCTACATAATTTTCCCAATTGATGGGATTTCTAGTTATTTGCATGTTAATGAAGAACTACACAAATGAAGTTAGTACAGTTAAAATGGAGCTTGCTACCCATAGTAGAGGCAGGTTCCTGTGAGTTACAATTTAGGTACCCCACAAAAAGTTGGAAATAAAAACAAGACAAATTAAAATGAAGCGCCCTGTGAAATGCCAAATGAGTCGCTCCTTTCACCTTTTGGGGGATGGGGGTGGGAGAAATGGGGGAGGGGCATATCAGACTACAGATTGACAGCTTAATTTTACATTTAAAACATTAATGTAGTGAATATAATTTGACGGTTGTACTTTAATAGATTTACTTTTTAGACCAAGGCATTATTAATGTGCAGTTTAAGATTCAGGCATGCATTCTGGCTCATAGTGATTGAGAGTAATTTAAACTAGTGGGAAAGTAGCATGCTTGCATCCCTTAGAGTGAGATTGGTATTCACTTGCCTGTGTTGCGCCAGTTTGTGTTGCAGTTTACCAGTTCAATATAGCCCTGCCTTTAAAGTTCCTTTAAGATTCTGTGGATTTTATTTTTATTAAGACTATAGATATAAAGTACTGTAGTTTACAGTTAGGCCTTGAAATATCTTTTTAGGATCTGTTAGGAATAAGATTGATATTGTATCGTGTGTAACCTGCACAATGTGGAAAGCTGATCTACCTGTGCAAGCTCGGCTCTGTGCTGTCAGTGTGGCGTGCTTTCTGCATGGTTATATGCTCCTAGCGATTTTATCCAAACTTCTCACACTGAGTTTCATGGTCAAAGGTCTGTAAAGGCTGCATCGATGTTAGTTGGCACGTCAAGACGATTGTAGAAGTTGATGACCCGATTGCTGTATTTCAATGTCTGTTCCCACTCAACATATACCGTCTAAGCTTTCTTTTTTGTTCAAAGCATGATCTTAAAGAGATGTTTAAGTTATGGATGTCATGCAGGGCCCCATTGGTGGCCCACTGTGCCCTGACACAAGCACAAGGGGCAAGTTAAAAGCAACAGAGTGAAAGATGGTTTGGATCCTCTTCATTTCATTTGTTTAGCTTTTCTGTTGTTTTCTCTACTTACATGTATTCCTGTGAATAAATCCTTGTTAAGTTAACCCTTTACTTTTCCTTCCATGTGTATTTTCTTATATACTGTGAATGTGAAAATTAACTGGTACACTTGATCTTGTGTCCACATGAAAGTGCAAGTCTTTATTAATTTAGATTGCCTGAACAGTGTATCCCATGATGAGGAAGGAAAATGGAGAGATTTCTTTTAACTCTGCTGGTCAGAGATGAAGCCACACCTTTCCATTTTTCAAATGCTGCATAATTAATCTGCAACAAAAAAAAACATTAAGCCATAACAACCTTTTTGTATTTTTAGTTTCTCACTTTTGCATTGCAGAATGAATACTAGATAACAGTTTTTATAAGAAATTGCTCCTCTTTGCATGGTTCTATTCTTTAAGGGTATTGAATGACATAGCCATTGCACTGAAGTTTTGAGCTGTGTGTGTGAATTTATAAATGCTGTTTAAAAATAATTTCAAGTGCATGATAGCATGCAGCAGAATTTTTACACATTCCTTTTCCCTCTGCCCACTCTCACCTTGGCTTTGCAAATTTTAGTAGGCGATGTGCTCTTGGAGTATGTGATGCATAATCTGAATAAAGTAAATTCAGTTATGTCAGATATGGAGCACCTTATAAGTCAGATCAAAAAGGCATGTCACATTTTTGCTTTCAAATCCTACTGCTTCATTCAAAGCTCTTGAATTTGCTTCCTGGTTAATCTCTCAACCTTCTAAATTGGGTCACTATTTTGTTAAATGATAGAACCTAAGTGCTACAAAGAAACCGTTTGGTAAGGGAAACACCTTAGATACAAACTTAAATATTTTTATAAGATAAGTATTGGTTAAACATTTCAGATAGAAATGACAAAAATTCACTCCAAACAGAAGCTAAAACCAATTTTTGTAAATATATGTGTGTGCATATATGAACATATATGCACACACATGTATATACATATATAGATATAATTCAGTATTTGGACCTGTGTTTCATTTTGATAATTGTATACTGATTAAAGGCAGCATTGTCACTTGTTAGATTAGACCATAGATTCACTTGTGCAAGTGTTTACCACATTTATAGGTATATTTAGAATTGTGCCCATTAAGGGCTGTCAATCTGGTCTCAGAAGTAGGAAGATGATACTTTCAAAATTGACAAAAAAAAAAAGCTTAACTAGGACTACTATTATTTGAGACTGAAACATTCTCTTGAAGGGGGTCTTTTTTGCTAGTACATCATTAAACCATATTTCTAATATATAGTATAATAGAGATTTGCAGAAGCCATTTAAGTTTTAGTTTGAAGTAAGATCCATTCTGATTCAGCATTAACAGTTGTGATTCAAATTATTGCATCATGGGATATATAAAGCATCTTCTTGTGGTGTAGTCTTGACAGTTTTTTGAATGTTGACTGAATGTTCATGGAATTGTGAGTTTGTCTTTGTTACATTCCAGTGTTTCTGCCTCTTGGCATGCTAAAAGCACGGCTTACTTCATCTGCTCCCTTACACACTGAATAAAGTGCTGTTAGTGTGCTCAACTACAGAAATAGCCGCTGCTAAGTGATGTAGATTTTCTACTTGAATATTTTTATGTTGTAGGAACCTCAGGAGGTCAGTGTTTACTGTTTTTATATATGCCTTCTTTTTCCTGTTTGAGCTTCCCTCTTTGAAGGATTCTAACAGTGAACAAAAGCTGCTGATCAACCTAAGTTGGTAACAGAAAGTGTATTTAATATAATTTAAATGCATCTTTTGGCAGTTCCAAGTAAAAATTAAAATAGTACATGAATTTAATGCCACATGTTTTCATTTATGTATTCAGGAAATTAGTCTGCTTTTCATATTGTCTAATCTCTAATGACTTCATACTGTGTAAAAATCATTTTGTACATTTTCTAGTTGGTTATTCTCAAAATAATCAATGTGTAAATAATAATCCTTTAAGAGCCAGTTCTGATGCTTTAGATTATTGCTACTTGATTTTAATGGACACGTTAGATACATCATTTTAAGAGTGGAAACTAAAAAGCTTAGTAAAGCCATTCATCTTTAAAAGAAAAATTAAGTAGCTTTCATTTTGTAATTAACATTGATAGACACTGTGATATTTTTTGTCAAGACTTTACTTTTTGCATTGTTCTGAAGTAAATTGCATATACTGTAAAATAGAATCAAATGTATATTTTAAGATTTAACTGGCTTTCTTTAATTGAAACTTTGCATACTCAGTTACAAAATCTTCAGATACCAGTTTTATCTCAGGTGAATAAATTCTTGTACCCTTTTTTGTTGGGGGGGGCACATGCTTGTTAAACTCATTATATGTGGTTTTTTTTTAGATGTATTTCATAGAGGAACTTCCTATTTAGCCCAATTTTCCTACCCAGTTATTAGCACTTGGGGTTGTATAAAACCTCTATAGGGAAACTACCTGCAGGTTTACCTCAAGATGGGAGAATTTGGCTTCCCCACCTCATTCACCACCTAGCCAAAAACTTAAGAATAGACAAATGGAATATTTTCTCCCCTAAAGTTACTTGTAAGACATAGCACCCTGTGTAACTGAAATGGGATGATTGGGCTGTTTAAATTTACACTATAAGTATTTAAGATAAAACCTTTTATGATGGGGGAAAAATTGGTTTCATAGGTAATCTATCTTATTCATATTGAATGTATTAACATAACGGTGCAAAAGCATTCTTCCTAAGGGAAAAATGTATCATGCATAATTTCAACTTAAGTCCTTCAAATAAAATTCTTTAGATAAAGCACTGCATATGAAGTTTATTGCTAATAAATAATAGAAACAACTTAAAATGAATATTATCACCTTCTCATTAGTATTATTAAAATGTAGACAGTGAAATCTTTTAAGAACCTTACAAGGTTTACAGACTATCTACTAAGGGACTTGGGGTACTTTAAATCTTCAGAGAGTTACAGTTAATTACTAAGAATACCACCTAGTATTGTTTAGTTGGGCACCAATTTAGTTTGCATACAGATACTCATTACATATTGTGTTAAATATTGAGACATCTCCAATGCCTCTTAAAAAAAACCATTACAGAAGGGTAATTTTATTCACCTGTATGCTTTCTAATATGGTGGGGTTTTGCTTTTTTTCTTTGTATTATATAAGACTTTTTTCCCATTGATATTTATATGTGCTAATTTAATCTCTAAATGTAATTGTTAGAATAATTGATTTTATGATAATCCAATTGCCATATTGTGGTTTGCATCCCTCAGTTACTTGTGGATTTTTTTAGTGAGAGGCTAAAATAGCAAAGTATATGCATGATTTGAAGGAAGTTGTAAACCTTTCCAATATGCTTTTAAAAAAAAAAACCTAGCCAAATCTGTTTGCCAAGCGCTGTCATTGGTCAGGCAAAACAGTTGTTTACTTTTTTTTTAATATGCCAGTTTAGTTGACTTACAGCAAAATCCCATTATGCCATGTCTAGGTATTCTATAGTTTCAGATATTCAGATCACATCCCAGGAAAGAATATGATACACTAAGTGATTACATAGCTTTTACAGTTAGGTGTCAGTATTGGCCCCCCCCCCAAACCAGCATTATAAAGGGGTACCATTGTACTTTCACCATACTTTTGTTGTTTTTCCTCTGAGCATATAACCAAACTAAGGGTGTAGATAATTTTATGAAAGCAGCGATAAGAAAGTACTGTGTAATTAGGTTTACTTGGCACTACTTAAATTTAGATTGTCATTTGCAAGGATAAATAGGTTTAAATATTGTAAATGAATTAGTTTTTCAATTTAATACTTTGTTAACATTGGGTGCAATAATTTAGTAGTTTAGCATTAGTGAAAACAACTGGATCTTTCTGCTGACAACTTAGGTTGTATGAGTTATGCTTAAAAGCTTTAAATCTAATGTTTCTTGTATCTGCCACACAATGTTAGAATGTTTCCTTCAAACATCCTCCTGCAACTTCTCAAGCTGTACTAAATTGATATACCTTGAAGTCTGACTCTGTGCTAACAGAACTTCATTTTAAATAGAATATGGTTTTAATTTTTGATAAGCTGCTGAATTTTAAAGAAAGTTTTTTGGGGCCACCAAATATTTTGGATCATGCAGAGAATATATATTGTACTGTAGTAATTTTGTATTTACATTTGTATGATGTGACATAATAGATGTGAATGTTAATCACTGCTTGACTGTTAATAAAGTTGTTTAAATATAGATGTTGTACTCTGATTTTTAATGAAACATTTGAGGGTCCCTCTTCATTTTGTGTCTGAATTATTATGGCTATTCTGCTGTGGGGCACAATTGTTCAGCATCATTCATTTTGAATATTGATATTTTCTAAATTATCTAAACATTTGACCAGATGAAACTTTTTTCTAATGAACTAATTGAACATTGTATCCAGGTGTTTTTTTCTCTCCCTTTAGTTTTTGGGGTTGGGAAAATGAGCAAGTTAGGGTTTTTTTCATCCACTTGAACATAATTTTTATCTAAAGATAAAAGAAATGGACACGTGTGTATTTTTAAATAGAAGTATTACTATCATTTTAGCCTTTTAAAATTATGGTAAAATAAATCTTTAATGTGGTACTAATTTTGAAGGCTGCCTATCTTGGCATAAAGGAAGTATTCGTTGAATGTGAAATGCACAAATCATCTGCATTATGAAAAATGGGAATCAAGTTGCAGAAATTGTATTTTTAGGAAGGTCATTACCATAAGCTAAGTTTTTATCAGGGTATAGTCCCTTAGTGTGATTTGTGTTTAAGAAATTGAAATTAATCCAACATATAAGAAGTGATTATTGAAATTTGGTTATCGTTCTAAAATTCAGCTTCAAGGGAAAAATGATCCTTAAAAGATTTTTAAAGAAAACATGTAGTTTACCTAATTTGTTATATCTATATATTTTTATTTAACTTGACTTGAAGCTAAAATACTGAGTAGGCAGTATTTTAGATTTTGAACTGGTTTTTGGATAATTTAAAGTTGATTTTTTTAAAAAAGCTATCAATTTAGATACTTTAAATATAAACTTGAAATTTCTGTTGTCAGTTTTATAAACAAGTAAATTATGGATTATTATATGGTATTTAAAATTTCTTGTGAAAATCTGTCAGTCTAAATTACACAAAGAAAATTAATTTTCACTCAGGTAAGCTATTTTTTTAAATTGACCACTTTGATCTCCAGAATAAATATTGATAAAATTAATTATGCTTTTTGTCAAGTAATCAATGTACTGTGACATCATATGATTTAATTTTATAATGTATAGATGTTTTCATAAGAACTTCATTTACTTGGGAGGCTTAAATTGATGTCTGTATGGTAGGTTTGGTTGTCTGATGCACAAGGCACACTGCATGAAATAGGGAAGAAGGTAGAAATTTGGGATACACCTTTATTTGAATATTCTTGTATACTTTAAGTTCAGCTTACTTGAATTGGTAGTATGCTACATATATACATTTGTAGTTCTTATTTTGTACCAAAATTGAATGCATAGGATCATTGAGAATGTAAATTACATTATCCTTTTTTGGTGGCCATCCTAAAAAATTCATAAAAGGAAAAGAGATCATATCCTGATTCTTTAAACCTGGTTTCAGGTTAAATGATGTAGTTAATGATTCTGTCTGCCCTTTTATGATTTTCCAAGCAGTAGTAAAGCGATAACATCTTTAAAGGTGTTCCTCATTCATTTCTGGTGATTGTTCCTTCAGTCATCTGGTCTCTATAACAATTTAGTGATTTTTTTTGGAGGTAGCTAGCAATATACTTATTTAGTAGGAAAGACAAAAGGTTGAATTAATCTCAATCTGGTGATTAAAATAACTAGCCTGCTTCTACTGTACAAAAGCAGTAGTTAGGTGGAGCAGTGGAGAGGTCGCCAGCCCTGGAATCAGAAGGACCTGAGTTCAAATTTGACCTCAGACACCTAATAATCACCTAGTTGTGTAACCTTGGGCAAGCCACTTCACCCCATTGCCTTGCCCCCCAAAAAAAAAAAACAGGACCATTTTTACCTCTGGGATACAGTTAGACTTAAATGAGCTTATTCTGATGAGTTTATTAAATAATCCTAAACTTTTCTCCATAGTTTTCTATGTCCATCTCTGTTTTTTTCCACATTAAAGGATCTCTTTATATTAAACCCTACACCACTCAAACCTTAAATCTTTTTTAGTTAAGTGTGAATAATTATAAAATCAATTGGATGGAAATTTTGGAACTAGGGATTGTGTAGCTATCAATTTTGAGGGTTTCATTCAACATTAAAGTATATGTTAAATACTTTAAACAATGGAACTTAGGATGAATTTTGATGTGTTAAATTTATTTATATATTTATATATATATATTTCAGTTTTTGCTTAACTTCAAAGTTGATGACCCATTTCCTTAGAACTAAAATTGAAAAGGGATTATCAATCCTTTAACATTCTAATAGATCATTATTTAGTGAAATAAAGATTTCAGACCAGTAAGTTTTAAAAAATGTCAAAAAGAAAGAGGTGACACTGCTGATTTAAGCTACATGCTTTTTAGAGGAGAGTAGTTTGAGAAAGTAAAGAAAATGTCCTCAAGTCTTATCTGAGATAAATTTTTAAGGGTAGAAAAAAGCAGGGAGGGTTTGAATAGATTTGCCACTGGTTATTTCAAACTCATACTATTTACAAAAAGTATGATGTTCTCTGTTGGCAAGATTGCACATCTGCTTCCTAAAACCAGTACTTGAAGCAACACTGATCAGAATGGAGAATTCACAGTGATAAAAGGGAAAAAAACCCATGAAATAAAGGCTGGGATCCTTGAACAAGGTTGATTACACTGCTGCTTCAGAAGTTTTAAAACTTAAAAACAATACTTTTAACTTTTCATTTGTGGTGAAAGTCTTAAGGTCCATTAATTAGGGATTGCTCCCAATCATACAATAATCATAGAGATAGCAACTGCAGCTTGTTATGTCTACAACCCAGACTGCATTGATCATATGTTCAAAATGGATCAGTGAAACCCAACAGTTTTAAACTACATAGATTTTTGTTTCCATCATAAGGAATCATAAGCTTAAATCCCTCTTGATGACTATAGTCAGAATAAGGGTATTTTTCATTAACAAATATTAAACTACTGCATGCAAGTTTCTTGCTGGCCTCAAGGGGAAGATAAAATGGCTTAAGCATCAGGTGCCTACTATGTGCCAGACATACTAAATTATAGTAGAATTTATAAGAAGGATTTAAAGAAATGGGGGGAAGAGTCCCTGCTCTAATCTCTAATGGAGATAATATGTAAAATCTATGTGCAATCTAGATAACATTCTGGATGAAAAAGATAAAGGGGGTGATACTACCTTTATCTTTATTGCTGTGTACCTCGTGATAATGGATCTGTAGTAAAAAACTTGCAAATATTTCAGAAAACATTTTAAATATTCCTTGTGTTTTCTCTACCATTTTATAAATGAAGTGTGTAAAACTGACTTCAAGCAGAAATATTTGAATTTATGCAAGTTTGTCCTTTAAACTTTATCAGTGCTACCCTGGTTAAAAACCACACAGGTCAGGCCCAATTACTTAGATTTGTTTTAGCTTTAGAATTTCGAAACAAGCATTTCTATATTAGGGGGAAAGGCATATTCCTCAAAAAGTTATGATTTATTTTATCCTTAAGTTATATAGTCTTTAATATTTGAAGGAAGCAATGACAGACTGTAGGAGTTGTACTGGTTTAAATTTGAGATTTCATAGGATCATTCCTTTAGAACTGGATATTGCCTCTCTACTTTCTCCTCTTCCCATCCCCTCCTTCCCTTCCCCTTCCCCTTTTTACAGATGAGAAAACTGAGACTCTGGGAAGTTGGTACTCGGGATAACACTGGTAAGTGTCAGAAGCAGTACTTGAAACCAAGTCCTTCATGACTACAGAATTACTGAGGGGGTTTTTTCTGTTAATCTAGATTGGTTACTGTTTTTCAATTTAGTTTTTAGAGATTTGAGAGGTTGCTTGGGAGTCACAGGTCACACAGCCAGTAATGTATCAGGAGAACTGTGCAAAAGAAGCTCCATGCTTCTTTTGTTTCTCACCTGTTTAATCACTGAGAGAACCTGAGGATCTTACCCTCCCAATAATCTTTTTTCTCTTCATCTTTTTTTGGAAGTGCTAATTCCTGTCTCTTTGCCTCCTTACTCTCTTCAGTCAAACTATGACCTGGGAAACCTAGTTTTAAAAAGCCAAGGTCTCCCATAGCATCTAGGGCCATCTCCAGTTGTACTCATCCATAACTGGTCACTGGACCCAGATGGTTCCAGAGGAGAAAGTGAGCCCTATCTTGCCCTCACTTGCATGACAGGGCATCATCTCCCTGATGACATGTTCTTTGAGAATGAAGGACAATAATCAGGGAGAACTAGTCAGGCTCCTAGATAAAGAACTGGAAAATAAGGACCTTAGAGTTTTCAGTTAGTTCAAGTCATTTTATAGAAGAGGGAAAAAAATGCAGAATTGTGACTAAATCTAGCTAATAAAAATATTTTTGCCCAATTATATTAAAAAAATTTTTAAGTCTTTTTTAAAATTTTGAATTCCAGCCCTCCTTTGTCTTGCCCCTTCCTGAGATAGTAAGCAAGCTGATATAGACATGTCCAATTATGTAGAACATATTGCCATATTTTGTGAAGGAAGTAAGGTGGGTGAAAAAAACTGCTTTAATCTGCATTAAGACTGTCAGTTCTTAGGGCAGTTAGGTGGTGCAATGGATAAAGCACTGGCCTTGGAGTCAGGAGTACCTAGGTTCAAATCTGGTCTCAGACACTTAATAATTACCTAGCTGTGTGGCCTTGGGCAAGCCACTTAACCCCGTTTGCCTTGCAAAAACCTAAAAAAAAAATCTCTTTGGAATATAAATCTAGAATTGTTATTGTAAAGCTAGCTTTTATACCTACAATGGCAAGCTCTTTTTAACAAATAATTTTAATTTTTTTGCCTTTTTATTATGTAAATAGTGTTTTTATTTTTTCAAGAACATGTAAAGATAGTTTTCAACATTTGTTTTCATAAGATTTTGAGTTCAAAATTTTTTCACCTCCCCCTTCCATTCCCTCTCCCCAAGATGACAAGCAATCTGATATAGATATAACGTGATTTTAAAAGATAACGTTTTGTAAAATAAACAAAATGGAGGAATAGGAGGAAGTATCAAATCCTATCTCTCCTACAACTACTATAACAATTTTAAGAAGAATGCCAGATTGAATAGTGATTAGCAAATCAAAGGACAAAATACAGGGAGTGATCTTTTCATCTCAAGATCCTAAATTTGACCTACAAGCAAGGGACCAGAAGAAATTTTAAGAGGTGTAAATTGGTATCATGGACTCAGCACCCACAGATTTAGGCTAGGCAAGAAGCACTAGGCAGGCCAGAGCTGATTTTAGACAACCTCCTAGCCCAGATTAGGAATTTGGCATCAGAAAGACCTGGGATTGTTTAATCTGTCTCAGACACTAATCATATGATTCTGGGTTAGTCACTTAACATCCATCTGCTCCAGTTTCTTCTATAAATAATAGCACCTATCTCAAGGTGGTTGTGAGGATAAAATAAGCTAATATTTTTGTAAATTTTGCAAATTATGAAGTACAATATAAATGTTGTTTTATTAAGTGTGACAAAACAAGATTAAGAGCTATTTTAAGATCAGAGATACTCAAGTATGAAAGGCAAAATAATTCTAAACGATGTGTAAAGACATAGCTTACCCATAAGATCAATTAGAATTCCCAGAAAAAAAAATTTTAAAATGAGTTAAAATGGTATTATAAATTGAATGATAAAAGGGGAAAGGATTGAAAAAACAAATGAGAATAATAGAGGAGAGACTTAGAAAATTAACTTATTGAAAGCTTATTAAATAGCTACAAAAAATTTCCCAAGGAGAAGATTCTCTGAAAACTATAATTAGAATGCCTGAAAGCAAGAACCAAAAATAGAGCCTAAATATATTTCAAGAACTCATGACAGAAAACTGCCAAGATTTTATAGAATGACAAGGCAAAGTGAAAAATAGAATCCACTAGTTCCAGCCTGAAACCCAATTTTCACATATGATTTAGCAGCCACCATTCTAAAGAAGCAGAGAATTAGGAATGCAATATTTTGTCTTCTAATGGAAGAAGATGGGAATACTAACATAAGAACCATAATATCAGAATTTGTAGCAGGAATCAAATAAGATAGTGGGTCTGGGAGAGATTTTTCATTAAGTTTTGATGATAAAAAATGAAAGGAAAAAGTAAGAAGTGAAAAGGTATGGACTGGGGAACAAAGGAGCAGAAAGAGTATATAAATGGAAACAAATGAAAGATTTGGGGAAGTAGGCATCATTTGGACCTTATTTTGATAGAAAAGGAAACAGAACCAGAACAATTTATACTTAGTATATAGATATATAAGTATATATAGAATATATGTGTGTGTGTGTATATATATGTGTGTGTATGTATATATATATATATATATATATATATATATATATATGCTACATTGTTACTTTATTTTTTAGGTTTTTGTAAGGCAAACGGGATTAAGTGGCTTGCCCAAGGCCACACAGCTAGGTAATTATTAAGTGTCTGAGACCAGATTTGAACCTAGGTACTCCTGACTCCAAGGCCAGTGCTTTATCCACTACGCCACCTGGACATCCCTACAGTGTTACTTTTTAATGTAATATATTTATACATGTATGTTAGCATTAGATTATATACAAACGTGTATATTCTGTTTCCTCAACATAAACATGCACATATATTTACTCATCTAGATATATGTTCTATTTTTATTTCATAAGCATTGCATATATACATATATGCAGAATATATTCTTATCTATATATATATTGCTATATGAATGCATCTATAATAATATATACAGAGTATATATTATTATAGGTGTATACAGAGTATATATGTGTGTGTGTATATATATATAGGCTAACAGAGTATATGTGTGTGTATAAAATCATACTGACAGGTTGAAAGGTAACAACAATGTAACCTCTCAAAACTCTTCAAAATAAGAATGAGGCTAAGACACCAAAACCCTTGAGCTGATAAACAGCAGAGAAGACCAATGCTCAGATCCCTAACATCATTCTTCAGCACCTCTTCAGTCACTAACACCCCATTCTGGCATGGGAGTGGTACCATTCAGCCATTTTTTTGCTGCTGCCGCAGTCTTGACCAATATGCCCAACACCCTGAACACACACATACACCCTTGCTCTAATTATGTCAACAAGCAATGGAACCCAAATGCTGTTCTTTCTCATCCCCACCTTATACTGTGAAGAGGTAGACACATAGGAAAGCAGAATCAAGCTCTGTCTAGGATTACACTAAATAAATACACACACAAATTACACACATACTAAATAAAACAAAGTAATGCTCATCCAGAGAGAGCTGGAATATGGAACTGGACCAAGGTGTCAGAGTGTGTGGGTCTACTAGATTTTATGGAAAGGGGCATGACATCCAACTGGGGCCAATTCTGTCCAGAGAGAAGTCATTTGGGACAGGGATTGAAAGGTCAGTATATAGTGAATTTCCCAAAATGGGGAATTCTTAAGAGCTAGACTGAGATAGCTTTGAGGCTCAGACCTTGGGAAATCCATCATCAAAGGCAAAATAATAAAATGAAAGGGAAAGGGATATCTTTGCAAAGATCTCAGTAGGAAAAAGAAAACTTTAAAAAAATGAATATAAGCAAAGAAATAAAAAATAAGGAAGAAAGATTGCTTCTTGGACACTAAATAGGCAAAACAGCTCTGAATAAATATTGGAAGACAAAGGAAAATGACTGAACACCTAAGACACAAAAGGACTATGTATATTCCCAAAAGGACATGGAAGCACAAGTCTGAACTCAGTTCAAAAGAGAAATGGGTATCATGAAAGCAGAATTTATGACCTATACAGCAGAAATAATTTTTACAATAGGAAAGTCTTGAATCCCTGCTCATAGTACTCTCTAAAGAAATAGAAGACATCTGATTTCCCTTCCCTTCTGTGAATTTCTATTTCCAGCTTGCAAAAAACCCAAAGATCATTAATGTTAAAAGTCAAGGAAAACACATTGACCATGAAGATAGAATGCAAATAACTTAAGAATTGGAGTTCTCCCAGAACACAAAATCAAAAAACTTGAATACCATATATACAGAAATAATGATGAAAGCTTGCCCAGAACATAAGCAAGTGCCTATCTAAAGAATCCATAGATGATTTCTGGGGTGGGAAAGGAAAAAGGAATAAACCCCTGTTACAAATTCCAAGACATATGCTGGTTAAATTGAACAATTCTAATGACAAAGCAACAAATTCTGCAAGCAATTAGGAGAGGCACCTTCATATATATATATATGTATATATACATATATACATATATATATATGTAATTATAAAAGATAATTCAAATAACAAAAATCTTCTGCACTCAGCTGAAATCAGAAGAGGAAATGAAATATGTTTCAAAGAACCAAGGAGCTCAAAATTCATTTCAAAGTGACATACCCTGCATATCTGAGTCTAATAAAAAAAAGATGGATCTCAATAAAAGAAAGGAATTTGAAGCATTTTTTAAAGATAAAATGATTTGCTTCATCAACATCCAAGACAACAGAAAAACAAGTAAACCAATATAGCAAAGAAGACATAAGAAAATAATTTGTAGTAAAAGAAAATGTAATAGTATATTATTTGTAAATATAATAAATTTTTAAGGTTAAGTATGTAAATATGTTTATAATTCACAATTACAAATATATTAGTTATATAAATATACAAGATATATCAGTTACAAACTATCACATACAATGTATCATTTACTTATAGATTATAAGGCATATAATATATATCATATTTATATATAAATAACAATAAAGAAATAGAAAAGAAATATAAGAGGAAAAATAAAAAGAGAAAGATGGCAATAATGAAACAACAAAATAATACAGAGGAATCATTAAGAGTTTTTCTAAAAGAACACAAGGAGGGGTAACTAGGTGACACAGTGAATAGAGCACTGGTCCTAAAGTCAGAAGTACCCAAGTTCAAATCCTGCCTCAGACACTAAATAATTACCTAGCTGTGTGACCTTGGGCAAGACACTTAACCCCACTGCCTTGCAAAAAAAAAAAACACAAGGAGACAAAGGTGAAAATAGAATTTAAATAGAAATGATAGCAGAGAGCCGACATTTCCTTAGAAGAAGAGTGGCTTGTGGAGAGTGAGTAAGGTGGCAAAGGGGCAGATTAAAATGGGGAAAATGGGAAAACTCAATTCAGTGGTAGAAGTTCCTGCTAAAGACTAGTCCCATAAATAGAGATTCTTTAACAGAAAATGGAGTCGTTCAGTGTAGGGAGCTGATGTTTAGAGAGATTACTACCTCAAAAAAAAGTTCTGCTTCCATAGTATCTAGCCTTAGGAAGAGAATTGGAGAACAAGAGACTTTAAGGTGTAGGAGGGCATGGTTTTGTGAAAGAATGTGTGCATGATTTTGTGTGTGTGTGTGTGTGTGTGTGTGTGAGAGAGAGAGAGAGAGAGAGAGAGAGAGAGAGAGAAAATGGGGAGAAGTGCTCATAGGACTCTCAGAGGGTAGTAAAGAACTATACAATCAGGGACATAGAAAAACTTCTCCATCTTATGTTAATACTTTACCCTTTCTAACTTCAGGAATTGATGCTTTTAAGGTTGAGACACAGCAGAAGAAAAGGAAGGAAGGAGTCAATATCTATGATAGAAATAGAAACAGTTTAGAAGAAACTCAAGACAGTAATGTTATAGTTATTTTAATTCCATGAATGAGGGCTATCCTTGTGTGGATCAGAAGGGAGTCAGAATAATCATCTCTAATCTCTTCTTCCATCCTTCTCCAAGAGAGACTTTAAATCTTGCCTGTCATTAGTAATGGGGGGAAGGAGGATCCCAAACTCTATATTCAAGCTGGGGACAGGGATCTAATGGAATCTGCCAGCTCAGTTCATGTCTCCCCAGAGTCTTTTCCTTCAGCAACCTGAATTATAGTTGAACTCTGCCACCTAACGTTCCCTCTAGAAGCTTCAAGTCCTAAATACTCAAAGTAACTCAAAACTTGAAAAGTCTTGCAGAGATTTGAAGAAGGCTTGACTTCTCTCCATTTTCCAACCCCATCCCAACCCTCACACAGGGTATGATATTCATCTCCACTATAAGGAAAGAGTTATATGAGAATCATGAAGCAAAGAGTAAACATCTAGAATAAAAGTGGAAGAACATTAATGAAAAGTAAAAGGAAATTTTTTAAAGCTATAAAAATTTGCAGAGGGAATTTTAGTTGACAGAGAAAAGAGATTTATATAATTAGAAAAGAGAAAAGAATAAATTAAGCAAAACTCAAAACCAAGGAAAAGGTTGACAAACTGAAGGGGTGGGGGAAGATAAGGGGAATAAGACTGCATTAAAATCAAGTAACTAAAAAGACAAACAAAATACTGTGTTTGCAAAGGAAAATTTCAATTTAGATAAACATCATGAGACAAGTGAAGACAAATATAAACTTCTTAATTTTAAATATAAATGGATTAAACAATCTGATAAAATAAAAATGAATGGCAACTGAACAAAAAACCAAAATGCGACACAGTTGCTTGGAGCTAAGTTCAAACCTATTTGAATAGTAGGTTACTTTGTAGATAAACTCTACCCAGTGTCCAGAACTTGATTAAAATGTAATTGAAAAATACTTAACAAAATAAAAATATAATTAAACACAATGTTAATATGCGGTTTCCTAAACCAATATGAGAACAGCAGAGATCCTTATGGTCAGTTTAGTGATCTCAGTTTCTATTTGAGTTTGACATCACTGGCATATAGGCATATAGAAAACATACCTAAAAAGCAAAAGCTGAAGGGCTGGAACAATATTTACTTTTTTATCAGATGAGTTCAAAAAAAAAAAGGAAGAGTTTTAATTATGCTGCCAAATGAAGCAAAAACAAAAAACTCATCCCATAAAAAGAGATAGACAACGAAACTGTATTTTACTGAAAGGAACCATAGACATTAAACAAATAGTGTTCCAAATGTTTAAGCATCTAAATTCATAAGTTACACTGGGGGCATACCTCAAGACTTCAATATCATTTTCTCAATTTCAGATCAGTACTAGGGAAGATGAACAAAAGGAGAAATGAGACGTGGTGTCTTCTAAATTGGCTTGCTAAAAAATAGATGTATTTCTCAAAATCACATGGAATTTTTATGAAAGCTGAGCATGTATATTATTAGGGCATAAATACAAGAAAAAAGGTAGAAATAGTAATCATTCTTTTCAGACTATGATGCAATATAAAATAGTAACCAATCATAATTTGAGCAATATTCTCCAACCATTTCATTTTTCCTATGTGAATTACATAGATAAAGATCTGAAGAGACCCTTTCACATACTATAAACAGGAACAACCAGAGAACTTCACAATCTAGGAGGAATTCTCCTATTTGGATGTTGTATGAGACATAATCCATGAATGGAAAGTGAATTAAAATTTCTTATATAGCACCTCCCATGTATCAGGTATTGTGCTAAGCAAATATCTCATTTGATCTTCACATCCTCTGAGAAGTAGATTATTTACAGTTGAGGAAACTGATAAAGGCAAACAACTTTGAAAGACATATACATCCCTTTTTTCATACCTCATTTAATAGTGATAACCAAAGGATTATTGAACAAAGTTATTACCATTAGGCAGTCATATGTGACTTTAAAATAAGCATGGGAATCAACTTTTTGTAGTAAAATATTTAAGGTTTAGATTGTGCTTAAGCAAACCAAATGCCTTTTTGATTTAGAACATTTTTTCACTTAACTTTTTTTCAATTGATTAGTCATTTTCAATATGAGGAATTATGATTAAGGGAAAAGAAAGAAAAGGAAAGAAATACATATGAGAAATTTTTTTAAAAGTGAATGTAGGGGGTGGCTAGGTGGCGCAGTGGATAGAATACTGGCCTTGGAGTCAGGAGTACCCGAGTTCAAATCCAGCCTCAGACACTTAATAATTACCTAGCTGTGTAGACTTGGGCAAACCACTTAACCCCCATTGTCTTGCAATAACTAAAAAAAAAGATGAATGTAACCAGTCCTGGAGTCAGGAGTGCCTGAGTTTAAATCTGACCTCAGATACTTAATAATTACTTAGCTGTGTGACCTAAGGCAAGTCACTTAACCCCATTGCCTTAAGTAAATTTAAAAAAATTTTTTAA